>NC_051311.1:156398015-156634880 GCF_015220235.1 Choloepus didactylus | reverse complement strand
GCATCAAATATTATCATGAGATCAAGGTAATTGACTAAAGTCTGACTAAAGTCAAGTGGGCCAGTGGGCCTATCCCATTTTCATTCCCTAGTCCCTGAGTGTATAATTGGATATGATGCATTTTGCAGTTGGCATAATCCCTACATTGAAACTTTGACCTGTACAGTCAGGGATATGATAATGGGGAAGGCCAAGTGGAAGCCTTTTAAACTCCCCTATCCCCTCAAGCCACCAAGATAAATCAATATTGCATCCCAAGGAGAATGAGAAGAGTGTCACTACCATTAAACACCTAAAAGATGTAGCCATATGGGTTTATCACATCTCCATGTATTTCACCAGTGTGACCCCTGTAGAAACTGGGATGGATTTGGATGGAATGGCTGTAGACCACCACAACTTTAACTGAATAGTAGCTCTGATGACAGCTGCTGTCCTGGACATGGTATTGTTTTTTCAGGTGGCAAGGTATTGCAGCCACTGATAAGGTAAATGATGTTTCCTCTTACAAAGATGATCAAAAAGATGTGCATTTTACATGGGACAGACCAGAACCTATGTTACCTACTATCTTGCTGCCCATACTAACCACAGTTCTAAGATGTCTGTGGGATCGTCCTATCCCACAGGGCTCCATATTGATCCATTATATTAGTGTCCTGGTAAATTGCAGCCTCTGGGCCAAATGTGATCCACTGCCTGTTTTTGGTAAAAAAATGTTTTATCGCAACCCAGCCCCACCCATCGTTTACATATTGCCTATGGCTGTTTTATGTTACAAAGGCAGCAGAGTTGAGCAGTTGTGACAGAGACTTTACACCAATGCTAAAATATATCTGTCCCTTAGGGCAAAACATTTTCCAACACGTGCACTACATCTGTGACAGGTGCTGATGAGACAAAACAAGCAAAAGGTGGCTAGGATACTGGAGGCTTGGTAAGATATGTTTACTCTAGGGGTTGGCAGATAAGCCTTATATAGTTTTAGGGACCTTCACTTCAGCAAAGTTTGCAGGAGTCCAGTGGTCGAGGGGTGTGCCGGAATATCTCCTCCAAAATAAAGACAAATTGCTGAATCATAAATCCCTTACCACATGCAGGAAATGCAATGTTGATAGGTTGCCATCTTTTGGTTCTAGAGATAACACATTTACACAGAGCTGACATCATCATGGGGCGATAAACCCGTGGTGGCAGCTAAGACTTACATACTCTGTTTTTAGAAAACGTAAATTTGGCTTATGTACATTTTAAATGTTTTCTTTTAAATTACTCCATAAAAGATTTCATTTTGGGAAACAGTTTTAGAAAAGAAAAATTGCTGGGTCCAGCAATGAAATAAACATATTTGATGTAATAAATACATCTCCAAAAAATTTTGCAGTTTTAGTCATTTTAAGCATCCTTGTCTATTCTTAAAAGCTTCCTGATTGAGAATATAAAATATGGTCCACTTAATATGAGTTTTAATACGGTGTATACATATATGAGGTTATTCATCTCCCCTTTTCTTTGAGGTACAGAGGAATTGGGGACACTCTAGGATACCACAGGAGAAAGTCAGGAAAGTGTTATCATCAGTTAGTGTATCTGGAAACAATATCCTATGATATGGAAAGTCCTCTACTAGTTTGTAACCTAGAGAAAACCTGTACATGTACACCAAATATTTCAAATATTCTTCTTCAACAGAAGAACAGGTAACTACATTGAGATATTGTCATTCAATGGAATATTAGGGGTGATGGAAATAAGTAAACGGATTACCTTAATCATTATGGGTAAGTCTTGCATAGAAATATTGGAAGAGGAAAAGCTAGTCACAAAATACCTATAGTATATACCCATTTTTTTTAAAAAAAGAACAAAACTGGCAAAATCACACACACTAAGTAAGTACATAAGTAAGTTAAGTAAGTAAATAAATAAATAAATAAAATTATATATAGAGAGAGAGTAAAAATAAGAGGTCTGTGAAAATCGGTTCGGGAATACGATTAGCTCTGTGAAAAGGGAAGGAGATGCAAAGCAGGAGAGACACAGGACAATTCATAGAATGTAGCACTGATATTTTTTTCTTAACCTGAATGTTAGGAACATGATGTTCCTTTTATTATCCTACAATATCCATCTATATTTTATAGGCTTCTATGAGCTGTGTTATGCTATATAATATGTCTACAAAATAGCATTTGGAACAAAATGTTAGATATTTGTGGAATTGTTAGAAACAAAAACTTTTATAAAGTCTAAGTAAAAGCCACCTGCTACCTTTATGGAATTTTACACTTAACTGCTGCACATGCAGGCTGTCCACTAACAAGAGAGAAATTAAGTTTCAGTAGCAAGTGTGTGTTACTCAATTTCACAAAGAAAACCCTTAGGTAACTCTTTCCAGCCATGGCTGTCTGGTGTCCTGGAGGAAAAGAAATAGAACAGTTGAATTTTCAGTGCTGTTTCCTTCAGTCTAAAACACCTACCACTGAAATTGCATTATTCTTCCCATCCTAGTTACTGTAACACGCGCTCTTGTCCAAAGCTATGAATTAAAATATTCAAATCCCACTCAAAAACGTGACTACTGTCTGTAAGACATTTCCCCGCAAAGCTCGAACAAACCCAGGCCAACCAGTGACTAGAAAATGGCAGTGTACGTTGTTGCTGGGGATAATGGGGGCCTCTCTTCACCAATATGCTCAACTTAGCTTCTAAACATTCATTTATGCCCTTTCAAAAGGAGTTTCTAGGTTACTTTAGGCACCGTTACAGCACACACACCACACCACACACATACAGATGCACACACACACACACCACACACACAGGTATTATTTTATATAGAAATTTATTTGGAGTGGTGGCAGGAAGGTATTGGTGGAAAATGGAAATACAACACTTAGAAATGTAGATGTATGATTTTTTTTTTAAAATCAGAGGTGACTTGCAGAAGACCTAGAAATATATGTGATAATACATACATATATAGAGACATAAAATACATTTTATAAAAATGTTTTATTACATATTAATGGAAAACTTGAATATATTTTATAACATACTAGTGTTATAAAAAGAAGTTATATGATGGTAACATACCTGTGGTCACAGGATACATTTTAAATGCTAAATAACTAAACATAAATATAAAATCCATTATGAGTGTACCAATTGAACATTTTAGATCATGAGAAAGAACAACTGCTTATTTAATTACAGGGCAGTTTTAAATAATGCCTACCTATTCTTGGGCACTCCTCCCACTGAGATGTGAGGTCTGTGATTGCGTTGCCAGTGGATTAAGACACTGCCAATTTGTGGTCCCAGGCCTGAAAAACAAAAGTCACTTTTTGCTTCTTTTCTCTTGGGATACTTTCTTGGACCCCAGCCACCAATCAAGGAGGAAAATCAAGCAGCCCAAGGACAGAACCATGTGAAAGGAGTGAAGGCCCCACACAAAACCTTGATTGAGTCCCCAGTTAATGGCCATGTCTGTAAGCCACCTTCTTTTTTTTAAATTCAGTTTTAGTGAGATATATTCACATATCATACAGTCATCCATCACGTACAATCAACTGGTCACAATACCATCATATAGTTGTACACTCATCACCCCAATCAATTTTTGAACAGTTTCTTTACAACAGAAAGAATAAAAAATAAAAGTAAAAAGAACACCCAAATCATGCCTCCCATTCCACCCTATTTTTCATTTAGCTTTTATCCCCGTGTTTCCACTCATCCATTTATACACTGGATAAAAGGAGTGTGATCCACAAGGTTTTCACAATCACACTGTCACCCCTTGTAAGCTACATTGTTATACAATTGTCTACAAGAGTCAAGGCTACTGGGTTGCAGTTTGACAGTTTCGGGTATTTACATCTAGTTATTCCAATATACTGAAACTTAAAAAGGGATATATATATAGTATAGTGCATAAGAATGCTCTCCAGAATGACCTCTCGACTCCACTGGAAATCTCTCAGCCACTGAAACTTTATTTTGTTTCATTTTGCTTCCCCCTTTTAGTCAAGAAGATTTTCTCTATCCTGTGATGTAGGGTCCAGGCTTATCCCCAGGAATCATATCCTGTGTTGCCAGGGGGATTTACACCCCTAGGAGTCAGGGTCCCATGTAGGGGGGAGGGCAGTGAGTTCACCTGCCAAGTTGGCTTAGCTAGAGAGAGAGGGACACATCTGAGCAGCAAAGAGGTACTCAGGGGGAGACTCTTAGGCACAATTATAAGCAGGTTTAACCTCTCTTTTGCAGTAATGAGTTTCATAAGGGCAAGCCCCAGACAGAGGGCTTGGCCTATCAAATTGTCAGTACTCAGTGTTTGTGAGAATCTCAGTAATTACCCAGTGAGGATGTCCAACATTTCTGCATTTTCGCCCAGCTTCTCAGGGGGCCCCTGCAAATATATTTTTATTCTCTGCCCAAATTACTTCGGGATGTAACACTATTTCACACTAACCTGTACAAACCTACTAGATCTCACTTCCTATTCAAAGTTCCATGTAATTATGGTGTTCAAATAAACTGACTGTACAAGTTAAATTATTTAGGGTGCTGTAGAAGACATATATCCCTTGGTCTCACATGGAAGTTGAAGTTTTAAAGCACAGTATCATCCTTTACTCATTGGCCCAATTTGCCTTTGTCCCAACCAGATCTGCTTTGTTCATATCTCTAGATGAAGTCTGGACACTTTTTCAGCTTTTTTAACAGTTGCTGTATGTGCTAATACTGACATTCATACCTGCCAAGCTCTAGCTCTGAGATTCAGGTGCCACACAGATACCCCAAGTTGTGAGCCTTCTTGAAAACAGATCCTCTGTCCTCCAGGCTAGGCTGCCTTAGCTGATGCCTCATGGAGCAGACATGAGATGGCCTTCCTGAGTCCTGCCCAAATGACAGATTTGTGGGTGAAATAAATAATTGTTGCTGTTTAATGCCACTAAATTTGGGGGTGATTTTTACTTGGTACTAGTAACTGAAATAGCCTTTGGTACTGGAAGGACCATGTGGGATAAGGGAGATTTTGCAGCCCTTTTGAAAGAAACACCATCTGCTACAACTTGTGTTAACTCATTTAACCATCACAGTAATCACAGGACAAAGGTTATTATTCTTATTTTACAATTGAGAAAACAGTCAGAGTACATTACACAAGGACAGAAAGCTTAACAGTCTCAGGGCTGGGATGCCGCCCGAAGGAGTGTGGACGCAGAGCTCATGCTCCTATTTCCTATACAACAGGCTTTCACAAATTTTTGAGTGATTTAGACAATAGTTTGTAAAAAGAGAGGTATGCAAGGTACGAAGGCATCAGAAAGTTTGCATAGAGATGCTGCTCTTACACTTTCAGAGTTTTTGAAGAAGAGGACATGATTGTCCCAGAAGGAGGGAGAAGTGTAAAGTGGGAACTTTCAGAAAGAATAGCAATGAGGTTGAACACAAACATGTAGTATGGGAGGGGCTTACGGGCTCACCTCCTTCCACAAACAGAAAATATAGGCCAGTAAGTGGAAACTTCTTCAGTAATAAAACGTAAAGTTAATAAGTAGCAAGAACTATTGTAAACACTTTACATACACTAACTCATTAACTCTTATGAAAGCTCTTTGAATATAACAGTATACTTTGAAGTATACTATTCTTATATTATTATTTATTACACTAAATAATAATATCACGATTAGTGCACCTTATAGACAAGTAAAGTGTGGCAAAGAAAGATTAAATAACTTTCCCAATGCCACAAAGCAGGGCAATGGAGAGGTCTGGTTTTCAATTCAGAAAGTGGGACCCCACAGCCCATATTCTCAACCACTATTCCAAACCAAACGAATGGAAGAAAAGAGTAAATAAATAAGATGAAAATAAGATATAACATTCAAACAAATGAAAACCCACATGTGCATCCATTCTTTCCTCTTCCTTTCTTATTCAGTGATCAATCCCTGTGTCCTAAGTTCGTCTCTCTACTTGTGCTCAAGGCTTTAGAAGAAAATTCTGTTCAGTTACTACCCTTACAATCTATCCTTTAAAAATTGTCCTCTTCCCCATGTAAGCATACTCAGGTCATTTCCATATTAAAAAAAGTTAAGCCAAACCAAACAAAAACAACAACAGAAAGAAAAAAATCATAAATAGACAAAACCCAAAGAGAATATTCCCATTTGGCCGGATGTACCCCATTATCAATTGACATCCCCACTATTCCATTCAAATCCAGGTTTCTTGAATAATTGCTTTACTCTCATGGCTTCCATTGCTTCACTTTCCATTGACATACGAACTATCATTGATTTTTCTCATGAGTCATGATACTGAAACTGATCAAACTCAATGACTATATTATAGCCAATGGGAACTTTCCATTTCTTATTTCCACATTGCTAGTTAATGTTATTTCTTCTTCTTTTTTTTCCTTTATTTTTTAACGTTATCTTGTCCTTTGAATTATGTACACTGTTCTCTTTTGGATTCTCTTCTCTTACGTGGACTTGTCCTCTCCATTGCCAACCTATGTTGACCTCAGTGACTCTCTTCTTGACCTTCTTTTCTTTTCACTCTTCACACTTGCTTAGAGTCATCCTATCCTCACTCAAACCCTTCTTCCTAGCATTGACAGCACAGGCACCTTAAATATGAACAGAAAATCTGAAGTAAAGTTACCAGAATATAGAATGAGGCTAAACAATGGGGAGCAGTTGCTTATTATGAGCAGAATGTTTAGCTAGGTTGAACTTAAGTGTTTGGAAGTGGACAGAGGTGACGGTAGCACATTATTGTGAAAATAACTAGCAATGCTGAACGGTGTGTGAATGTGGTGGAAAGGGGAAGCTTAGAGTCACGTATGTCACCAGAAGGAAAGTTGGAGGTTAAAATATGGGAATGTATAAAACAGTGAATCTTGTGGTGGACAATGTCCGTGATTAACTGTACAAATATTAGAAATCTCTTTCATGAACTAGAACAAATGTATGACACTATAACTAGAAGTTAATAATAGAGAGGTATATAGGGAAAATACATATGTATTGCAAACTATGTAAGACAGTTAGTAGTATTTTAACATTCTTTCATCAACAGTAACAAATGTACTATACCAATACTATGAGTCAATAATGGGGGGAGGGGGGGATTAGGGGTATGGGAGGATGTGAGTTTTCTTTTTTGTCTTTATTTCTTTTCTGGAGTAATGAAAGTCATAAAAATTGAAAAAAATTGAATTGTGATGATGGATACACAGCTGTATGATGGTACCATGGGCAACTGATTGTGCACTTTGGATCTCTGGATGATTGTATGGTATGTGAACAATCTCAATAAAATTGAATTAAAAATATGAAGTAGGCATTTTAATCTCTGTCTTATATATGAGAAAATTAAGACTCAGAAAACTCTAAGAAAGGTATGTCATGCTGCCTAGTAAGTAGTAGAGTAAGAATTTGAATTCCTATTTACCAGGACTCGTAACCATTATACTAGAAGATAACAATTAGAAAATGTGTAGTGCTGGCTGGTAATTTTCAGAATGATAATTATAGCAAGTTAATTTCTTCTAAAAAACTCTGACTTTAAATTTGGTGTCATTATCCCATTCTGCAGATAAAAAAGTTTGTGGTCCACAGAATTTAAGGATTTCTGTAAGAGCACACATCAGAGAAAAGACCAAGCCAGGCTGCAGAGTAGTGTCTTTCTGTCTCCAAATGTGACCATTCTGTAGGGTCCTGCTTTGTCTCTTTTCTAAGTTTCAGTTCTTCTACTTGAACCTAAATCAAATGGCTAAAATAGGACTCACTGACCTTTTTCCCTCCCATGTAGAACCTCACCTAGTGGCTGATACCATCTTCATGGCCGTCATCCATTCCAAAACCTTGGAAACATTCCCAACAGCTTCTCCCTCACTTTGCCATCTAAATAGTCACAAGTCCTGGGATCGTTCATTTCCTTAATACAATTCAAATCTCTCCTTTTCTTTTCTCCTCATTATCATGACCTTGGTTTTCATGGGTTTATGATTATACTTTTAAACAACTCAACAATTCGAAACTGATTTCTAAAAATGTAGATTCATTCCTATAATTAACATTTGTCCATGTTTATCTCTCTCAGGATAATGACACAATCTCTAATACATAAATATAGAGTAGAAAAAAATCAGAAAAGTTCCATTCTAGAGTTTGAACTGGATGCTGGCCCTGTCAACACAAGGGTGACTGATGAAAGAGGATATAAGCCAACCTGACAAACATAACTCTTTTGCAGTAGTAATTCTCTTAAGGTAGTAGCATAGTGTCAGAGGTCCTTATTTTGGCAAAATACTTGGATGGGCAATTTATTTGAAGAGAATATATACCACATAGTCTACTCAAAAGACTAATAAAGAGACTATCTCCTGGAGATCCAATTTCTAATCGCTCTGGCCCTCAACATTTGGTAACAAGGAGAACCCTCTTCACGAGAAAGTACAAGTGGTTGAGATGACGCAGTAAATATCAGGTGTATTTTGCCTGATGTGCCTTGTGGAACTGCCCTTCAGGGACTGGAGGATATAGTATTTTAGCCCTGCAAAACTATGTTTGGGCAGCTGGATTTGGGAATTTTTTTCTTCCTGTACATGTTGCCTTAGGTCCTAGGAATCTGTGGTATTCCACTCAAGCAATAGTTTCAAATAGTTTATTTGCCCTTCTGAATTATTGGGCAGCCAGAACATGTGCAGCTTTGTGCTAGAAGCTTGAAGAAAATCCCAGGACAATATGTTCAATGAGTTGATGATTCTGCTGACCTCTGTATAATTTCTATCAACATGAACAACTTATAGTTCCATGTGTTCTTGAATCATTTGCAAAATCTGATTGGCAATAATTATTCCCAGGTAGCCATGGATTAGTTACACAGAAGAAATATGGGCTTTGGTCACTAGAGATATTTTTCATTAATAGGGTGATATATAAAAATGACAAATACAATGTTCAAAATTTTCTACTTACATTGTTTCTATAGAGAAGTGAAATAAATGGACTAATACTTTTCAGGATACTTTTTGAAATTTGAAATATACTTCTTTTACAGAGATATTTTCTTATCTCTGTAGGTTAATTTGACAAGCATTGAAATGTCAAAGAATGGATCATTTTGTTGAAAATAGCTTTATAAACACATTTAAAAAAACTTAACATGATATCTTTACCTGATGAGCCAAATTTTTCCTGTACTGAAGCGTAAAAGTTTTTTTTAAATTGTTATTACATGAAGTTTTCTCACACTTGCTCAAATGGATTAACTTTGTCTTGTCAATGTATTATTTTTCTCTCAAGAACATAGAAGACAGTCATATTCAAATAAAAATCTAAAAAGCACATCAAAAATCATCTTGTTCATAGATTCTCTTTGCTCCAAATAAAGGAGACTCCTTCTATTACCTGGGGAGGGATTTTAGTCCAGCCTGTAAAATACACTTCTTCAGAGAGCGGAGATTATAACACCTTATATAATCGCCCTTTTCTAGGATCTCCTTTCTTTTGCTTATACAGAGAGCTTACAACTTCCAAATTTCATAAATTCTAAGATGCACTTTATTATTTTTTTTACATTTGGAAATCTCTGAAACTTGGATAAAACATAAACTCAAGAATGTTTTTTAATTAAATTTGGCAGGAGCACGCTCCGCAGGTACCTTTTACTCCTGAGACCGAGGATTTTGGCTGTCCACTCCACTCCCTACCAGTACTTAGGAACTGAGAAGCCCCCTGAATGGGAAATGGAGCGTGCACAGGGGGGCAGGCCTTGCTGTCTGAAGGCACCGTGCTCTGGCTGGAGCCCACTGCGTTCTGGAACTCAGCCCCGGAGGAGAAGTACATTCCCCACCGGCCTGAGGGACCCACTTCTGCTCCATCTTAAAGCATCTACATACGCAGGGTGAACAAGCAGTGGTGGATCCCCTACTTTGTATCCAATGTTGGTATCTATTTGTTCTCTCTTTTTTTCTCGTTCAATCTGGCTAGAGGTTTAAGAAAGTTATTAACCTTCTGAAAGGGCGAGCTTTCGGTTATATTCATTTACTCTATTGTTTTCTGTTTTCCTTGGGCTTTGCTTTATTTTCATGTATCTCTTCTCTTTTTTTAAAAATTATATTCTATATTCTGCTTACTTTCTTCATCATTTACTTGGTTTTTCCTTCTAGTTTCTTAAAGTGGAAGCGAAGGTCATTGATTCATTGATTTGAAATCTGTTTTTTCTAATACATGAGTTTAGTGCTTTAAAAAATTACCCAAGACCACTTTAGCTGCAGGTCCCTAATTTTAATGTGTTTTGTTTTCATTTTTACTTAGTTCAAAACACATTGTGTTTCTAACATCTTTGGTATTCTCAGTGATTTTCTGTTTATTAACAGTTACTGAGAGAATGATATTGAAATATCTGACTGTAGCTGTGAGTTGGTTCCTTTCTGGTTGTGCTATCTTTGTTATTCTGAACATAGCAATAGCTTGTTTGTTTTTCTGGATGAATTTAATATTTTTTCTTTATTAAAGATATTGTGCAAACTGATTATGATTTACTTGTTCTAGTTCTCTTCCAGTTTCTTATTCTTGGGGTTTCTTGAGCCTGTAGGATCTGTGGGTTTGTAATTTTCAATAAATTTGAAATTTTCAGGCATTATTTCTACAGACATTTTTGTACCCCCTTCTCCTTTTCTCTGGGGACTCCAACTACACAAATTTTTGGTTTTCTCCTTATCTTTGATTTTCAGCATTTTACTATAATGTGTCTGTGGATCTCTTTGCTTCTATCCCACTTGGAGTTCATTAAGATTTGTGGATGTGCAGGTTATTGTTGATTAATAAATCTGGGGAGGTTTCAGCCATTATTTCATTTAATATTGTTCTCTTCTTTCTTCTCTTTCCCCTTCTTTTGGTGTTCCCATTACACATATTTTGGTGCTTTTAGCGGTTTCCCACATTTTTCTGTGTAGTCTTCATTATTTTTCTATCTTCTTCTGTTTACATAATCTCTATGGCTCTATCTTCAAATACACATATTCTTTCTGCTTGTAGTTTAAAGCTCCAACTGAGCCCCCTGGTGATTTTTTTATTCAGTTATTGTACTTTCTAACTCCAAAATCTCCATTTGATTTTTTAAAAATTTCTCTTTATTGACATTCTCTATGTGATGTGACATTGTCATCTTACCTCCCTTAACTCCTTCAATTATAGTTTCCTTTAGTTCTATGGGCATGTTTATAATAGCTATTGTGCCGGTTTGAATGTATTATGTCCCCCAGAAAAAGCCATATTCTTTGATGAAATCTTGTGGGGCAGACATAATAGTGCGGATTAAGTTGGAACGTTTGGATTAGGTTGTTTGCATGGAGATGCGCCCCACCCAACTGTAGATGATAATTGATGGGATATTTCCATGGAGGTGTGGCCCCACCCATTCAGGGTGGGGCTTGATCAGTGGAGCCATATAAACGTGCTGACTCAAAGAGAAGGAACTCAGTGCAGCTGTGAGTGATGCTTTGAAGAGGAGCAAGCTTGCTAGAGAGGAACGTCCTGGGAGAAAGCCATTTTAAAACCAGGACTTTGGAGCAGATGCCAGCCACGTGCCTTCCCAGCTAACAGAGGTTTTCCGGATGCCATTGGCCATCCTCCAGTGAAGGTATCCTATTACTGATGTGTTACCTTGGACACTTTATGGCCTTAAGACTGTAACTGTGTAGCCAAATAAACCCCCTTTTTATAAAAGCCAATCCGTCTCTGGTGTTTTGCATTCCGCAGCATTAGCAAACTAGAAGAGCTATGTTGGAGCCATTTTCCAATAAATCTGAAATCTGGCCACTCTAACAAGGACTTTCTGTTTCCTGCTTTTATTTCTGGTGTTTGGATCATATTTTCTTGTTTCTTTGCATCTCTCTTGTTTCCTTTTTTTCTTTTTTTGGTTGGAAACTGGATTTTTTATATTTAAATTGTAGCAGATCTGCACACTGGTCTCATGATATGGAGAAAGGATCATCAGCATGTTGTATCCAAGGAAAAGCTTATATTCCACAAGTGGGCTGTGGTTGGCAGAAGAGCCCCCACCTCTCAAACTCACTCATCCTGCCCTCAGCCCTCGCAACTGACAGCTGATGGCTGGATGAGCAATGCTGATGTCCTGCTACTCCCAGGAAGAAAGCCCTCCAACGAGCAGCTGGTGGAAAGGGAGCCCAGTGTTTTTAGCTATGGCATTTGGGAGTGGAATCTCCACTTGGGAGTCAACTGGAAGGGAGAAAGGAGGGAGCAGTCATCCATCAAATACCACAGATACTTATCTTTCTTATCAGTTTCCATAGATGTTCTTTAATATATGTTTCTTCACTTGCTGTTTGTCTTTAGGACCATTCCCAGTGACTTTAGATGTACGGGTGTGTGTTTTTAATAGATTTCACTTGTTTCACTGGGGGCAGGTCAGCAGAGCTCCTTATGTTGTCATTGGGAAGTCAGTCTCCCTAAAGAAGCATTTATAAAAGTGATTAAATCTGTTTATTTCAGTGTCTCACACTTAACAAGATAGGAGATGATATTTCAGTTAATGCACAATATCACTGAGGTAGATTTGGTGTAGTGTTACCTGATGACCTCTGTAGGAGGAAGGACCCTTTCCTTGGCTGCTAGAAATATTGGTAATAGGCAGCTCTCAGCTGGGCTCCTTTCTGAGATGTGTCCTTGGCCAAAAGGAACCAAGGCCATATCCCCTTCCTGGGGACATCTGACATCAAATGACTGGCCAGCATAAGGGAGAAAAGGCTAGCTCCCTTGCACCAACTGGGATGATGCTAGAAAGCCATTCCAGTTTTAGAGGCTGAGGCCTTTGATGAACTTCTTCCTTTGTCCAATCCTATCCCCTTCACTCACCCAGACATTTTCATCCCCTCAAAACCCTCCATTATGCTTCCTGCTAACAAACATCCACTTGCTTTCCAGGAAATCCAACCACAACAACTGGGTATCAGCAGAAGGGCCTTCAGGTCCTTCCTAGGCCACTAAGTCTATCACATTTAGGAAAAAAATAGTCAATAGAATTTGCTACTGCAGTTTTCTCCCCTGCAAAATGAGACATCTGTGCTCATTTGTTAATTGCATCCTCTCTAGCTCTAAACTATGGAGAAATTCTGTAGGTATTCCATATATTTGTTCCCAGGTAATACTAGCTTCATATAATGGTATAAATCCATTGTGCAATATGATAGTGGTAGAGAGGCAGATGGTAATTAAAGCAAAACAATGAATATTTTCTCATACATAAACCACGTGATATTTAGTCTCTTTATGTAGAAGTTAGGGAACAGTGGAGAGTGAGCAAGAGAGAGAAACTATATTTTGAGAGAAAATAAACATTTTTTAACTATAAATTTCAAAGCCCTGATCAAATATTTGTAACACCTTAATAGCAGATAGTGTTAGCACATAACTGGTAAGTAACTAGGCTAAAACAAAGATTATCCCTTGAAAAAATGGAGGAAGAGAGGAACATAATGGAGCTCATTCTTGCTTGCATTGTCACATTTATGCTGTAAATTGGAAACATCCAATCTAATGTTGTATGCAATATATAAAATGGATGCTACACTACAAAACAGGTTAGAAAGATGACCTTCACTTTCCCTTAAAATTTAATGGAAGTCTTCCTGAGTAAACTTGCCCACAGAATAGACTGTTGAACAGGCAAATGAAGTAATCTGCCTGGTCCAATCCTGGTACTTAGAGAAAATAACTAACTTTTGTATAAGAGTTGTAAAACAAGTTTCATACCCACAATTAGCTTCAGGATGCCATCTCAAAGGTGACCTTATTTAGTTAGCTGGGTAGTCAGTAGGTACTTTGTTGAGTTCAATAATCTACATATTGATCAGAAAAGGAAACTTTTAATGTCTTCAATGGGGTTGTTAGTCATATTACTGAATGAAATTAAACTAAAGGACAATCTCAACAAACCTTTTTTTTTAGTTCTAGTAGCATACCCCCGGGAAAGTTAATAGCTAGTGCAAATTGATGCCTATTTCCTGAATCTCATTTTCTTTATCTGGCTAAAATAGATAATAGATGATTACATTGAATATAAATTAGAAGCATTGCCTGTTTTCTAAACTTGACCCTTATAAAAATAAAGCATAGACCTTTATAAATTCAAGGAGAACTTTTATGGATAATCAGTACTTCTTTAACAGGCTGGCTCATTTTTTCCATGGGCAATAACAGAACTGTAACATTTTTCAAGTTGGAATGACATCAGTGAATTTATGATACAGCCATGGATTCCAATTTCAATTTTTGAGAAATCACTGTAGATGATGAAGTGTAGTTTGAGACTCTCAAGTCAAGGGAAGTGTCAACTGAAGAGACAGCCTTTCCATAGAATATGACAGTGCATAGTTTTATGTCCTGCCTCCAAGATGAGGGTGTTCTATTGTGGTGACATGGAATGAGCTCCAAGGAGAGGTCAGGGATTGCTGATTCTCCCAGAGATTTTGCTAAGTGTCAGGGAATGTGAGCCTCTCAGCGTTACTCTGTTCTTCTTTTGATTGGAGAATAATTAATTATACAGGCCTTGTCTCCTCCCCGTGGTTCTTGTCAGAACCAATTAAGACAAAAAAAGTGTTAAAGCAATCAAAAAGGTATAATACAATACGTAGAATAAAGATATTTTAGAAGTATTTACTATTTCTTATTACCTGACTTTGTTTTACCCTTTAAGTGGCAGCAACCCTTTGGCCATGATGATCTCTTGGGTTGTTGCTAAAGTAAATGAAACAAACCCAAGATGTGCAAGGTCCCATTAAGTAGCTAAGAACAAACATGTAGCATGATGGGAGTTTAGGATATCCTATGATATATTCAATATAAACTTCTCATGGCATGTAATAAAGCAAAAATTAAAACACACATACAAAACCAATAAACCAATGAACAGGTTTTGCAAGGCTGCAGGATACAAGATCAGCATACAAAAATCAATCTCTTCACAATGTCATCTAAACTAATAAAATACTTAGGAACCAATGTAGAACATTGAAAACTGCAAAATATTGCTGAAAGAGATTAAAGATCCAGATAAGTGTAAAGAAATTCTATGTTTGTGGCTGGGAGACTTGATGTTATTAAGATGTCACTTCCCCCCCAAAATGATCTCTGGATTTTAACAGAATCCCTATCAAAACTCCAGCAGACTTTTTTGTAGATATTGAAAATTGATCCAAAAATTTACAACGAAATGCAAAGATCGTAGAAGGCAAAAGAATTTCAGAAAAGTTGAAGAAAGTTGGAAGACTTACACTGCACAGTGTCAAACTTACTGTAAAGTTAGAATAATGAAGACATTGTGGTATTGATAACAGGATAGGCTTAGAAGTCAATGGAAAAAAATTGAGAGTACAGGAATTAATCTTTTACATCAATGGTCAATTACTTTTAGACAAAAGTATCCATAAAATTCATGAGGAAATGATTGTCTTTTCAAAGAAAGGTGCCAAGACAATTGGATATCCACATTCTATATATATATATATTCTATATCTATATCTATATCTATATATATATGTATCAAAAACAGAAAAAGCAAAAATCAAAAACAAACAACACACACACACACAAAATGAAAACCATCACCTTTACATTGTACAGAAAAACAACTCAAAATTGATTATAGACTGCTATGTAAAATCCAGCAATATAGCACTTCTAAAAAATCCATAGGAGAAAATATATATGAACTTGTATTAGAAGAGATTTCTTAGATGTGACACCAAATGGACAGTCAATAAAATAATTTTTAAAAAGTAAATCAGACTTCATTGAAATTAAAACTTTTAGAGCTTCAAAAGCCAATGTTAAAACTGAATATCAAACCACAGATTGGGAGAAAACATTTCCAAATCATTTGTCTATTTAAGGACTTAAAAATGAACAAAACATTTGAATAAACTTTCAACAATGAAGACATTTGTATGGCTAATAAGCACATACAAAGGTGTTCAACACCATTAATCAAATGATGCAATTCAAATTATAAGCACAATGTTAAAGCACCACTCATGCACTAGAATGTCTAGAATGCAAAAGACAGATAATACCAAGTTGGTGAAGATGTGGAGAAACTAACCCTCATATATTGCTGGGAAGGATATAAAATGGTAAAGCAACTTTGGAAAATCATTTGGCAATTTCTTAAGAAGTCACCAATTTACTTACCACACAACCTAGAAATTCCTTTTCTAGGAATCTACGCAGGGTGAAATTAACTTCAACACAAAATCTTGTTTGTGAGCACATATTACAGAATTATTTATTTTAGTCAACATTCCAGGTCAAAACATTTAGTCAAAACATTCCAGGTATCCATCAACTGGTGAATGGATAAATAAAATGAGACATATCCATATAATGGAATAATACTCAGCAATAAAAAGAATGAACTATTGATACACACTATCAAATGGATGAAACTCTAAACATTATGCTAAGTGCTTTTTCTTAAAGGGCCTTGTAGCAAATAGTTCAGGCTTTGCAGATCATATGGTTTCTGTCTGCTACAATAACTCAGCTCTGCTGTTGTAGCAAAAAAAAAAAAAAAAGAAAAGGAAAAAGCAGCCATAGATACTGCATAAAGAAATGGGAATGACTATTGTGCCAGTTAGTACATATTGTATCCCCCAGAAAAAGCCATGTTCTTTGATGCAATCTTGTGGGGGCAGACATATTAGTGTTGATTAAGTTGGAACATTTGGATTAGGTTGTTTCTATGGAGATTTGCCCCACCCAAATGTGGGTGATGACTCTGATTGGATAATTTCCATTCAGCATGGGCTTTGATTAGTTTACGAGAGCACTATGTAAGCTCAGACAGAAGGAGTGAGCTTGCTACAGCCAAGAAGAACATTTTGAGGAATGCACAGGAGCTGAGAGAGTAGTTGCAGCTGAGAGACAGTTTGAAGATGACTGTTGAAAGCAGGCTTTTGCTCCAGAGAAGCCAAGAGAGGCAAAATGCCCAAGAACAAGTAAGAGTGACATTTTTGAGGCACTGTAGCCTAGAGAGAAACATCCTGGGAGAAAGTGATTTTGACACCAGAACTCAGGAGTCTGGAGCAGGTGCCAGCCACATGCCTTCCCAGCTAACACAGGTTTTCTGGACACCATTGGCTATCCTCCAGTTAAGGTACCTGATTGTTGATGACTTACCTTGGACACTTTATGGCCTTAAGACTATAACATTGTAATCAAATAAACCCGCTTTATAAAAGCCTATCCATTTCTAGTATTTTGCATCCCGGCAGCATTAGCAAACTAGAAAACCTGTGGTCTTAGTTTCCTGGCTGATATGGCAAATACTACCCAATAAATTGGCTTAACAACAGGAATTTTTATTGGCTCATGGTTTCAGAGGTTAGAAGGCTTGCTCCTTCCTGGGGTCCATAGCATTCTGGCTTGCCAGCAATCCTTGCATTCCTTGGCTTTCCTGTCACATGGTGATGTCACCTCCTTTCTCTTCTGCGTTCAGCTGACTTTCTGCTTCTGGCTCCTCCCTGCGGCTTTCTCTCACTGTCTGAATTTCTTCTGCTTATGAAGGACTCCAGTAATCCAGATTAAGGCGCATATCATTTAGTTGGGCCACACATCAACTAAAAATACCATCTTCAAAAGATTCTTTTTATGATGGGCTGAAACCCACAGGAATGCAGATTAAAATTAAGAATGTTCCCCCTCCCTCATCCCCTTGAAAATATAATTCAGTCTACTATAGCTGTGTTCAAGAAAACTATTTACAAAAATAACCTGTCTGTCTGTGAAGCTGTAGTTTGCCAGCATCTGTACCAAGTAAGAGAGTCCAGATACAAAGATATGCATGTTATACAATTCCATTTACATGAAATACTCAGAAAAGGTAGGTTTATAGAGATTAAAATATAGAAGTTTCCTGGAGCTGGATGTTGAAGATAGGATTGTCTGTTAAAGGGATTGTAGAAAAAGAAATGGGGGTGGGGGGTGGTTGCGGGGTTGATGACAGTAATTTTCTACTCCAGAATTGTGATCATTCTGGCACTACTATATAAATTTATTAGATAGTACTTACAGTGGATAAATTTTGTAGTATGTAAAATTTATCTTAAAAAAAAAAACTGTAAAGAATGAATAAGTACAAAAATCAAGCTCAAAAAGAATAAGTGACTTGATGCTCAAGTCTTAAAATTGAAAAGTAGCTAAGCAACAAGTGTCTACAGAAAATGGCCATATTCTTTTTACTGTTGGAAAATTGCAAGTATTTGAAATTAGTTCTGAAGATGTTCTCCGTGGACACATGACCAAAGATGAAGAGAAAGTTCAGAAAACCTTCCTGCTCTTCTGATTGATTTTAAACCAGCTCTGTCTGATCTTCTCTACAATCCCTTGGTGACCTGAATTTTGGCCAAGTTCTGCTGTTATCTCTTGTCACCCAGGTTGCAGAAGACTCAGCAAAGTCACAAGGCCCTGGTCTTTTCACAGGGGGAAATTGCTATGGGTTCTAGAATAAGTAGATATATTGAAAATTAGTGGAGTGACCCACATTTTAAAAATTTGATTAGTATCCATGAAACTAGATGCTGAACTCTCATACTCTGCTTTGAAAGGACATATAGAGATAATATTTATAAAATACTTATGATATAAATTTGGAAAATTCCAAAAATAGAAGGCTACGGTAAGTTGGCTGGTAGTAAACATAGTATATTTCAGATCATAATGTGAATGCTCGAAAATCTGTTACATTTTTAGTAAATATTAGAATTCTGGAAAATAGGAAGAATGGACAATCTATCTCACATTTCTATGAACTGGTGAAAATACGCCTTGGTTCAAGGCATTTTGTTCTGGGTACCACATTTTAACAAGAATATAGAAAAAACCAGAGCATGTCAAAGGAGAATAACGTGATCACATGTTTTGATGGGATTACAAATGCTCTGATGGACACTATGTGATAAGTCCAGGAATCTTATCATATAAAGATAGTTAAAGAATTGATGTGTGATTTGTCAGATGATGAGATTCAGCTATAAAACATTTGGTTGGGTAGTGATTAGCCTAGGAGATATGCTAGGCTCTTAGTACCAGGTAAATGAATGACCAGTGTTGCTCATGACATTTTAGAGAAATTTGTGGACCTTAGAAATATCACAGGTCAAATGGGTAGACTAAATGCAGTGAGTTTTATACCCCTGGATGTATGTAATTAATAATTAATTTAAGATTGCAAGCATTGTATTATGTATTAGAGGGACAGACATAAATGTCACCGCCTGACCTCAAGGATCTCCCAGCCTAATGTTGAAGTAGGCAAGATGAAGGACAATTATAATAGAAAACCGTAATTTCAGAAGAAATGTTGCACATGATAGTCAATAAGATTGGTACATGGTACATAATTTAAACTTGGAGTTCAGGGAAGGCTTCTTCCAATAGGATACAGCTGAGTTAAAGTTTAAGAATGAGCAGGTATTGCTTAAAAAAGACTAAGTTTTGAGTTAATTTGTTGTGTAGCACTAGATAACTAGTACCAAAGAGACAAAACAAAACATGAATAAGTAGGAGTTATCCAGGCAAAGAAAGGAGGTTCGAATGTTGTAGACAAAGGGAGATGCTAAGGCTTAGAGACTTTCAAATTCACAAACATTTATTAAGCACCCTGCTTCAAATATTGCTGTATATGCTGGAAATACAACAGTGAGCCAACAATACATAAATAAGTTATAGATGCAGAGTCTATTTGAAAATAAATACTAACAGGAAAATAAAGCAGAGAAAGGACATAGGACATGTGTAGAGGTGAAAGATCACAATTTAGTTAGGGTCAACTGGGAAGGTCTCAATGCGAAAGTGACATTGAGGATCACTTGAAGGTAATAGGGAGGGAGCCATAAGGCTATCTAGGAGAAACACATTTGAAGGAGGGTGTGCAGCAAATGCAAAGGTCCTCAGGCAGGAATGAAACTAGCATTTTCAAGAGTGGGGAGTCCAGTGTGGCTGCTTAAGGGATAATGCATTGTAGATGAGTTCAAAGAGAAAAATGACTTGATCAAAGAAGATAGTTCATATTGGGCATATATAAGGTTTGAGAAAACGGAAGAAAATAGCTCATTCAGGGAGCTTTATCAATTGAGTATAGCCAGAATATAGAGAAACAAGGCCAGGAGTTGCGAGAGATAAAGCTCAAGGGATAAGCATGTTCAGGTCCTGGCATAGGGTGACCAGATATCCAGGTTTATTCTGACTAGTCCTAGTATACACTTGTTGTGGCATAATATTTAATTATGCCTTACTTCACTCTCAAAAGTGTCCTAGTTTGGAAACTAAATTTTATGATCCTTCAACTCATGCAGGAGCATATTTTCACATCTTATCAGGGAGAAGGAACAATAAAAGGGTGGCAAGTTTGAGAAAGACCACGTGCCAATGTGGAGACAATTTGCTCAAGGCCAGGCTGGGGGTTGGGTGACAATTTCCATGATTTAGGAGAGGTCTGCTGAGGACATTATTCATGCAGCAGCCCTCAGCCAATGGGTTGAGGGAAGACTAGCACCAGAGAAGTGCTATACTCACTTTTGGTGATTCTATTATTCACTGAAACTTGCATTCCTCCAAAGAGCAGAGAGCCTTAGGAGAATAAAGAATATGTTGCCACATACACTGGTGAGTCTTTAAATCAGCAGTGATCTTTTTCATTATAAAGGAAACTGTTTGTCCTCTAAAGGACTCTGTAAGGAGTATGCCTTTTGTGCTTTGGAAACAGTGATACTGACCTCAAAATTAATAATGCTCAAAAACAAGCTGATTTGGCTGAGTATTTTGGAATGCTAGGCAAATACAAAACACCCTAGTCAAAAGTGCTTAAATCTGCTGAAAGCCTCTGGAATGGAGCATAACTCTGTATTAACAATTTAGTTTTATGCCACAGCATCTGATATGTAAGTACCTTCAATGTCATAAAAAATTCATGAGCAATAATAATATTCCAAGTCTAAGAAACTCCACCATACAGCTGAATCAACTAAATAACCAAAGTGTCTGGCTTCTTAAGCAATTTTAAAATCAAATAAATCCTCATTTTATTTTTAATAAAGTTCACATTTGAGAAGGCTATTCATTTTGTGCATGGTGGGGGGGGGATTAACATTAAGTATGCATCTATAATATGTCAGGCAATATTTAAATTTTATCTAATTTTATCATTCTAATGATCTTAGAATATAAGTTTGGTTTTCTGATTTACAGATGCAAAAACTGAGGCTTACAGTGGTTAAGTAACTTGCCTAAAGCCACTCAAGTAGTAAGTGGCTCCAACTGGATGCAAAGCAGGTCTATTAAAACTCCAAAGTCACCATATCCCCCTAAGTCCACTCTCCATTATTGTTTACAACAAATATCTCACCTTATGGTAAACTGTTAAAAGTTAAAAAAAAAAAATAATAAAAAGTGTATTCCATTAAGTACATTTGCATTTGCTATATGTGGAAGGTTGTAATCATTTTATATGCACCTGCCTGGGCCATTGTTCCTCGGATGATGGATGTGTTTCACAGAATAGATGGTAATAGTAAGAAATAACTGACACGTATTGCATTTACTGTATCCAAGGCAACTTTCTACCTGCTTTGCATATTACTCATTTAATATTCTCAATGATCCTATAAAGTAACTAATACTACTGGCACCATTTTACAGATGAAGACAATGAGACACTGTGATGCAACGAGCAGAATTGCCAGAAAGTGGCTCAGGGTGCTCACCTAGAACTGTCTTGCAGACCCTTGAGCTGGAACACTTCTCTGAGTGGTCGGAGCTGTCCTCAGGAGGTGTGTGCATTCCTCCTCTCAGCAGGGGGCGCTGCGACGTCGCAAGAGTTCCAAGGTCTATAGGTGTCATGCAGCTTATGTTTGCTGATGAAGCCTCTGTGCAGGCAGCGCCCCAAATGCACATCGGTTAGCACTGAGCAGTTCATTAATCCCCTGCTGCTCATATTTGTCCTACAGCAAGTGAGAAAGTAGAGCTGTATAACTGCTCCAACGGAAGGTCGGCCCACAGTGCGTGTATCGGTACGAAGTGGGAAAGATGGGAGAACCATCTCTTATAGTGTCTGCTGGTCGAAATTTGGAACTTTGTTCGTTCCCCAATACAACTTATTTTAAATCATTTATTCGTCTGATGCCTTATGCCGTTGCACAGTTTATTCTAACAGGTCAGTGCAATATCAGTTCCTCTAGGATGGAGAACGAGCTCTGTCGTTGATACTTCCATTAGTCTGCACGTTGACAGTTCACATGGTGGAGGCGGATGATGGCTCAGGAGCGAGGCTACCTGTTTTGCAATTATGGCTCCATGTCCATCGAATTCCGTGAATTTGGTCAAGTTCCTTTAATTGGAGCTAAGTTCCGTTTTTCTTGTTTGAAAAATAGGATAGATGATATTGTTTATTTCATAGGGTAGAAGGGAGGGTTAAAGATAAACAATGTTACACTTAGAACAATGCCAGATACATAATGTAATGCAAATAATTCTAGCTGATAACTGTCCTCTATGCAAGCACATTCATTTTAGAAGCTAGGAATCACAGCTTTCAGTACAAGAACTACTGCTAATTAGTGATTCCTGTCAAAGGAGATGACACTGAGTTTACATTTAGATTTATATATCAATGGTTATTAATATGTTGTTATAAATATCCTCCATCAAATTTAAAAATGTAGGAGGCAACTTTTGAGTGCACATGCAGATACAAATAACAGCACAGCACATATGATATAATATTTAAAAATATATTAATAATTGGCTTAATGTTCCACTTAATGAAATTTGGAAGAAAATATAGTTCAAAATATGTGGCACAAACATTGCAGAATATGATATCTACTTCAAATTATAGACTGAAACTATTATTCTTAGCAAATGCCAAACGTGTTTCTTTCAGGAAAAGCTCATGTGGTTGCATTTCTCAAGTCACACTTCCACTAATAATGGTTTCAGTTAGATGTATCTTTCAACTAAGTCAACAAACAAGATGTTTCACCATTGTGAATTAGAAACCTTGTTCTGTCCTATACTGTGATCTGTAAATTGGTTCAAAGGGAATACATATCCGAATATGAATGACCTTGGAAGTGAGAATTAGAAATTTCACTTTCTGCTCTAGAAGCAACACTACAGATGTTCAAAAGAAAATAGATGTAATATGATTGCATTGTTTTAGATTTTTTTTGTATATTAGTTGGTTTTGTTCAGTACAACTAAGAGAATATTGGATTTTCCTTTAAAACCAATATGTTTATTTGTAATTTCTATAGTATTAGAAGTTTTATTAGACTAGTCTTCTATTAGTTTCCATAATGGATTGTGTTCAGTGCCCTCCGTAGATTCCATGAAAAGGAAAGTCAATAAGAACAAACCATTAAGCAAATCGTTTTACTACGGTTATGTTTGCTATACTGGAAAATTGTCTTCTTAATCTCACAGATTTTTTTTTAGATAGAAATGTATGATTTATTGCATATAACATTTTATACAAGCATGGATTTTCTTTAGATGGTCCTCAAATGCAACTAACACCTCGTTTCAAATGAATGATTTCATGCATAGAAAAGATTACACATTTAACACACATAAAAGTCTTATAAATTTAATTTTTATTGATCTGAAAATGTGACACATGATTTTCACCACCAAAATCAATTGGATAAATAGAGCAATGGTGGAAGAACATGCTAAGAATTATCTGTGTAGCTTGTTGGAAGAGCAAAGAAAAACTCTTAACCCCTAAAAGGGAATATGCTTTGCTACTCAGACGGTAATTGTGTATTTCTGCTTCTGTTATATTAAAAACCCAACTCTCAAATTTCTTTCTAGCAATGGAAATTTATTCAAAACACTTTGTTTTTTAAACCACGGTTCCCTAATAACAAAATATATAAATAAAACCTGGCCTTCTGGTTGTACCAATGTGTTCTGAGGGCCAATTAAAGCTTTTTGTGGGAAAGTTCTTAATAAACTATAAGCTTTGAGACTCCGAAAGTGTAACAAAGTGTTAGTCACAACATTGCTTGCCACTATACCCTTCTTGAAATTAATCATGAATTACTACTTCAAATCAAATTATATCAGTACCTGACCCATTGTAAAAGAAGGCTGAACATTTTCAACCACTATTTTCAGGCTCCAGTTGATGATATCAATGCAGCGATCACTATAGGCTCATTTGCTGTCACTATACACAGCAACCTGATGTTACTGAAAAATTTGAAGCTACCTGGGCTCTTCAAATCATGAACATTTTTGCTTCGTCAGCTCCATTATTGCTAATGTTCGTTTGAGGAACTGTGCCATTTCACCACTCTACGTTGTACATTTAAGCTTGAGCCATGTTCTCAGTTCACACTAACTAGTGTGCAACACGACCAAAACAGCTACTCTGATTACTTTAATTGACAAATGAGAACACTGAAAGACCCGTCTGCTTGGCTGCAAAATAGGATGAAATGTGGTTCAGTTGTAAATGACCAGAAGTTGGCAACAGAAGATCTAGTTCTATTTCTGAAGTCTTTTATTTTTTTCTGGTTTGGATTTTCATTATTCAATTCATCCATTAGCCTGTAAGCCATATGAGGATGCAATTATACCTATTTTATTTACCAACTATATCTTCACTGACTCTCACATTTTCTGCCACAGAGTATATTTTTAAAAATTAATTTTTGGTTTAACAGTTTATTTAGAACACTTATGCCATATTTCTGTCTTAAAATAATTTCTTTTCAGCTCAATACACACATATATACATATATATTATATACGTGGTATAGAATGAACATGTGCTGTGAAGAATGAATAAAACGCATGTTTTAAAATTTCTATTGTTAAAAGCAAAAAATGCTATGTAGATGTAAGTGCAAATCTCTTTTTAAAAAATGTAAAAGCTCTATTAAAGGACATGAAAGAAGACTCAATACAGATACAATTTCTTAAGTTGTACTACTGAGAAATGTTTATAGGCATTTGTGTATACATGCTATCAATTTGGTGGATTTTTTTTTAATTGAAAATATAAGTACCACAAAACAGCCATGAAAAAACTAAAAGTAATGATGAAAAATTAGCCCTGTCATATGTTGAAATGAATTTTAAAATGATAATGATTAAAAACTTTGGGGAAGGAATAATATTAGAGGAATGGAAGCCTGAAGGCATCTCCAGATTATAACAAAATTTAATATAATCTGGCATTTCTAATCAGTAACAAAATTTGCTCATTTTTGTAAATGATGGTGGGATACTGGTTACAGACTTTAAAAATAGTATGGACCTATGAAGGATATAATCTCCCTCATTATATAAAAATAAATCCCTGGAGTTTCAATGATTCAAACATAACAAAATGAAGCTGTTAAAGTATTCAACTACAAAACATAGAAAACTCTAGGTAAAAAAGGAATGACTCGATAGCATAAACAATTTTTAAGCTTTTATGAATTGAATAAATAGAGGGAAAGTTGTTCAACCTCAAATGCATAGAAATAGAATTTCAGATAACTAGTTTCCACTTATAAGAAACTAAAGATAAGAAAGATTAGCAATCATCTACACTGATAACTGAGAAAAGAGAAATGGTTACTCATATGCATAGTAGCTGAGAGCATAAAATTTTATGACTCTTTTGGAGGACAATGTGGTCCCGTGTATAAGATTTACATATGCACATATGTCTTTATTCATTTCCCTATGTGTCATGGCCCAAGAGGGCTTTTGTAGCCAAAGGACTGAAGAAAGCACCAGGCACGTTCTGAGACGTGAGCCTTTATTATGGGGCTTACTGACAGGATGGGTAGTTGAGTCATGTTATCCTGAATTCAGGAGCTGCTCTGAATAGCTGCGGGTTCAGAGCTCAAAGTGAAAATACTCCGCACTTTAGGGGGGCTGAAATTCCAATGGGTATGAGAGCATAAGGCAGGCTTGCGAGTAGGGAGGGACTGATTGTAATCAACAGGGAGGAGGGGGGGATTATAGATTATCATAGATAACAGTATCTCAGGAAGGAGGTAGTTATAGATTATATGTAGCACAGAGGCCTGATTTTACAAGAACAGGGCAAACATTAGCTGTCCTAGGTCAAGCAAACTACTGTGTGCCATCTTCAAGACACTTAGGGCTCAGGGTTCCCACACTGCGTTTCAACTTCCAAGAGTTTATTTTCGGATGTCTTTTCACAAGTGTGCATTGATGCATATGTAAGAATCATACTTGAAGCATTTTTTTAATTATTAAAAAATACTGAAAAATAAACAAATGCCCCTCAAGGAATACTGAGAAAGTAATTGGCAGTGCACCCAGACCACAGAGTGTGGTCTCTGATAGCAAGTAAATGATATTTTCCAGTTTTCTGTATGATATTCAAAAAATGTAAAAAAAAAAAAAAAAGATTATATAAGGGAGATAAATAACAATTTAATATGTAAGATTAAAATTGAGTTTGTCCATGCTCAGAAATAAGAAAGCAATTAATTCTTAAATATCCTCCATTTAAGTTTGCCATTTTTTCTTATAATCATTTTCCATAAAGTTAAGTTTTGATAGAATTAGATTGTTAAGCCTTGTTCTATGTGGCTAACTCATATGTAATTCAAACATATTTCAACACATATTCCTTAAAATTTTCAATGAAGAGAGGACTTTAAAAAAAAAAAGCATTGATCTGTGAAATAAGAGTACTCAAAACACCTTAAGCATTTGGAAGGTCTCAAGGTTGTATGGCAGGTGGACTATTTAGATTTAGTTTTGGAGGATATGAGTAATTCTTCTAATTTAATGATTTAATCTATTGACTTTTCCAGGAACTTGTTTCTTTGGTCCTGTCAATTGAGAGTGTATAGGTAGGAAAGAATGGGAAAGGACAATGTGGCTATTTTATAAAACCTTCCTACAAACTGGCTGAGAAGTTGCCCACTCGATAAGTGCTTGCTAAGCCTACTGTCAAAAATATAATTCCTGAAAATTTCAAACACTTTGGAAAGAATAACCTATAATGCCTGATAAATGCCTCTGCAGAACTGATTTTTGTTATGTGAAGAAAGATTTAAATAGTTCACAAGAAAATAAATTTAAATGGTATTCAATAAATCAAGGTTTAGTCAAGTGGAACCTATTAAAATTTCCATTTTCCAATTTAAAGATAAACATTTAGAAAAAATGTGTATGTATATACATACACATGTATACATAGATCTCTATATAATGCATATATGTAATGTATATATGTACATAATATACACATAAGATACATGTACATAATGTACACATATAAGGAAATATATATGTATATATATTTCTAAATCCGTCTATATATGTGTATTTGTACTATCCCTATCCCAGTCTCCCTACTTACTAGTATTCCTTCCTTGCTTTAGTTTTCTTTACAGAACTCATGTGATGTTGTATGTATTTTAAATATTTACTTGTTTATTGCCTACCTCCTGCCACCAGAATATAATTTTCTTAAGAGCATAGATTTTTGTCTATGAGTAAATATTTGTTGAATAAGTGACAAGTATTTAAAACAAACTTTATCTGATTGATAAATACATTTTGCATCATAATAGTATTCCTGGATGCCCAACAACTACCAATTTTCTCATCAATGGAAAATAAATGGCTTTCAATCTCTCAATCCTTCAGTTATCTAGTAAGCTTTTTATATAACATTTATCCAAATGTTTTCTGAATATACTGAAGATAATATTGGTTCTTTCTTTATAAAGATTAATGAAATAATGTACCATATGCTAAGTCTCTAAAAAAAATCCCTTCTTGTAAGGGAAGTTCATTTATGGGGGAAGTTCATTTATAATTGTGTTTGATATAATGCAGCAGTGTTTAATAGAATCATGCCTTTCTGTGACAGAGATATTGAAACAAACAGGTCTATTTGTGGATAGGTTGTATGATAGAATTAGCTCCAGATTGACCCAAAACTCTAGGAAATGATTTGGAATGGTAGTAAGACCATTATTGATCATCTGTCAGACAAGAAAAATCTACCATTTGGGGTGTTTATTATGTGTCAGACTAAGTACTTTACAAACATTGTTTGCTTAATTCTCATGTTACATATCCTTCAGCTTTTTTCCGCAAATGAGTAAAGTGAGAGTAAGGATAATTTGGTAACAGAGTCTAAGTGAGTTTATCGTGAACCTGAAATTCAAACACACCATGATCTGATTCCATGTCACATGCCCTTCAGCACAGCACTAGGTGACATTTCTAGGATAAGATTAGAGATATGATAAATAATGGGCACTCTTTTCAGTGTACGCAGGGACATTCAATTGTATGAATTAGAGTACATGATGATACTTCCAAAGCAAGCCTCAGTGTACCCTGCTCACTGTTTTCCTTGCAATTTTATTGAGATATAGTCACATACATACAGTCATCCAAAATGTACAATCATTTGTTCACAGTATCATCATATAGTTGTGCGTCCATCACCACATTCAATTTTTGAACATTTTCATTACTCCAAAACATAATAAAAATAAAGATAAGAATAAAAATAAAAGTAAAAAAGAACATAAAAAACAACCCATCTCCTCCATGGCCCCCTATTATTCATTTACTTTTTTGTCCCCATTTTTCTACTCATTTGTCCATACACTGGATAAATGGAGTGTGAACCACAGGGTTTTCTGCAATCACAGGGTCACACCATGTAAGCTGTATGTGTATACACTCATCTTCAAGAAACAAAGCCACTGGGTTGCAGTTCAACAATTTCAGGTATTTCCTTCTAGCTATTCTAGCACACTGAAAACTAAAAAGGAATATCTGTGTAATGCATAAGAATAACCTCCAGAATAACGTTTTGAGTCCAGTTGAAATCTCTCAGCCACCGAACTTCTACTTGGTTTCATTTCTCTTCCTCTTTTTGGTCAAGAAGGCTTTCTCAATCCCACAATGTCGGGTCCAGGCTCATCCCCGGGAGTCATGTCCCTTGTTACCAGGGAGATTAAAACAACTGCCAACTGTTTTATGGTTCTAAGACAAAGCAATGGCAGTTCCAGCTTTATTATAAAAAGTTTGTAAAGTGAATACCTGAAAAAAGGGTGAGAGCACCAAGAGATACTGAATGAGGTGGTGTGTTTGATTCACACACCCACACACACACACACAGACACAGGGTAGGACCTTGCCAATGATGATATTTGAGGGCTGTTTAAAGAAATTTCTTCTCACAGAAATATAATACAAACCATGAATGCAAGCTCTCATGCGGTACTCTCAGAATCAATATCTTGTCCTGATGATCCAAACCTACAGTGGTTTCTTAAACCCCTCCTTTAATTCAACTCAAGATATGAATTTGCATTTAATCTCCACGGAAGCCATTTGGGAAACACATGTGTACCCCTCTCTCCACATCTATCATTTTCATGCAATGGGGAGTCAATGAATATTTGCTGAATTAGGTCTCCCCTCTTTAAATAATATACACCTTGACATGATCCCTTATCTTCATCAGATAAGAGGTTCCATGTTTGCCAAATCTCCTTTGATTTAAAAAAAATTGTGATGTTTTCATATGGAAGCTATCACCAGGTATGTAACATCTAGATTAAATGGGTTAATTTCATGCGGAGAAGAGATTTTCTAAATCTAAAATGTGGCAGAGAAGTTAGGTTGCAATAAATAGAGAGGATGCTCTAGAAGCTAGTTTGGACTTAAAAAATCAGTTGATAGTTTTGAACATGATCATTTAGTACATAAGTGATATGTAGGATGCACAGAAGCAGAAATTATCTAGGACTTAGCGCTAATTTATGATGAGTTTGGAAAGAAGATGGATATGGGAGACGGTGCTGAGGTGGATTTCCTAGCCCTTGGTAACTGAATATATGTTAGTCTCAGTAGGAGAGACTTCAGAGAGGAAGCAAATATATCAAGGCTGAATATCTAAGTAGGAGATTCAGGAAGGGAAGCTGGAGCAGGTGAAAAGAGTCAAGTTCACGTTTGGATATACTGACTCTTAGTTGCCAATATGACATTTCCACTTGAAATTTATAATAGGCCCATGGGAATACAATCTAAAGACTGGCAAAGGAGAAATCAGCCATGACATTTGGGACTATTACACCGAGACACAATGGTTGCAATGGAGAAAGTAAGTGGTGTTTGCAAAGGGCAGAGTGCATCATGTAAAAGTACAAACATTTATTTTTAATGGAAGGAAGATATGAAAGAGCAGAGAGTAGGAATGCCAGGATAGCACATTTTATCAGAAAATCCAAAGAAAGAAATAGATGATTTGCACAAATATAACAGGGGAAAATTAAGAAAGAAAACAATGTATTAAATAACTTATTTGACTTCTTTTTTAAATTTTTTTTTTCATTTTTATTGAGATTGTTCAGATACCATACAATTATCCAATGATCCAAAGTGTACAATCACTTGCCCCTGGGTACCCTCATACAGCTGTGAATCCATCACACTTAATTTTTGCTCAATTTTTAGAAACTTTTCATTACTCCAGACAAAAAATACAGTGAAAGATGACAAAAGAAAAAAAGAAAAGGAAACTCTAATCCTCCCCATCCCTAACCAACCCCCCTCAATTGTTGACTCGTAGTATTGATATAGTACAGTTGTTACTGTTTATGAAAAAATGTTGAAATACTACTAACTGTAGTATATAGTTTGTAATAGGTATATAGTTCTTCCCTATATGCCCCTCTATTATTAACTTCTAATTGTGTTGTCATACATTTGTTCTGGTTCATGGAAGCGATTTCTAGTATTTGTACAGCTGATCATGGACATTGCCCACCATAGGGTTCAGTTTTATACATTCCCATCTTTTGACCTCCAGCTTTCCTTCTGGTGACATATATGACTCTGAGCTTCCCCTTTCCACCTCATTCACACACCATTCTGCACTGTTAGTTATTCTCCCATCTTGCTACCAACACCCCTGTTCATTTCCAAACATTTAAGTTCATCCTAATTGAACATTCTGCTCATACTAAGCAACCACTCCCCATTCTTAAGCCTCATCCTATATCTTGGTACCTTATATTTCATGTGTATGAGTTTACATATTATAATTAGTTCCTATCAGTGAGACCCTGAAATAATTGTCCTAATATGTCTGGCTTACTTCACTCAGTATATTGCCTGAGAGGTTTTGTCATCAACCCATTTTTTTTAAACATGGTTTTGTTCACACCCCATACATTCCATCCCAAGTAAATAATAGATGGTTCTCTGCATGGTCATACATTTATGTGTTCACCACCTTCACCATTATCTATATAAGAGCATCTACATTTCTTCCACAAGGCAGGAGGGAGAGTCAAAGAAGGTAGAGAGGCAAAAGAAAGAGGAAAAAAAAAACTGACAGCTAGGAAGCAGCAAAAGGAAAAATAACCTGAAATCAAAGTAGAATAAAGAATCAGACAATACCACCAATGTCAAGTGTCTAACATGCCTCCCCTATCCCCCCCCTTCTTATCTGCATTCACCTTGGTATATCACCTTTGTTACATTAAAGGAAGCATAATACAATGATTCTATTAGTTACAGTCTCTAGTTTATGCTGATTGCATCCCTCCACCAATGCCTCCCCTTTTTTAACACCTTGCAAGGTTGACATTTGCTTGTTCTCCCTCGTAAAAGAACACATTTGTACATTTTTTCACAATTGTTGAATACTCTAGATTTCACCAAGTTACACAGTTCCAGTCTTTATCTTTCCTCCTTTCTTGTGGTGTCTCTCATGCTCCCCACCTGCCTCTCTCAACCGTATTCATAGTTACCTTTGTTCAGTGTACTTACATTGTTGTGCTACCGTGTCCCAAAATTGTGTTCCAAACCACGCACTCCTGTCTTCTATCACCCTGTAGTGCTCCCTTTAGTATTTCCTGTAGGGCAGGTGTCTTGTTCACAAAGTCTCTCATTATCTGTTTGTCAGAAAATATTTTGAGCTCTCCCTCATATTTGAAGGACAGCTTTGCTGGATACAAGATTCTTGATTGGCGGTTTTTCTCTTTCAGTATCTTAAATATATCACACCACTTCCTTCTTGCCTCCATGGTTTCTGCTGAGAGATCCGCACATAGACTTATTAAGCTTCCTTTGTATGTAATGGATTGCTTTTCTCTTGCTGCTTTCAGGATTCTCTCTTTGTCTTTGACATTTGATAATCCGATTATTAAGTGTCTTGGCGTAGGCCTATTCATATCTCTTCTGTTTGGAGTACGCTGCGCTTCTTGGATCTGTAATTTTATGTCTTTCATAAGAGATGGGAAATTTTCATTAATTATTTCCTCTATTATTGCTTCTGCCCCCTTTCCCTTCTCTTCTCCTTCTGGGACACCAATGATACGTACAGTATTGTACTGTGTTTCATCCTTGAGTTTCCGGAGATGTTGCTCATATTTTTTCATTCTTTTCTCCATCTGCTCCTTTGCGTGCAGGCTTTCAGGTGTTTTGTTCTCCAGTTCCTGAGTGTTTTCTTCTGCCTCTTGAGGTCTGCTGTTGTATGTTTCCATTGTGTCTTTCATCTCTTGTGTTGTGCCTTTCATTCCATAGATTCTACTAGTTGTTTTTTTGAACTTTTGATTTCTGCCGTATACATGCCCAGTGCTTCCTTTACAGCCTCTATCTCTTTTGCAATATCTTCTCTAAACTTTTTGAATTGATTTAGCATTAGTTTAAATTCCTGTATCTCAGTTGAAGTGTACGTTTGTTCCTTTGACTGGGCCATAACTTTGTTTTTCTTAGTGTAGGTTGTAATTTTCTGTTGTCTAGGCATGGTTTCCTTGGTTATCCAAATCAGGTTTTCCCAGACCAGAACAGGCTCAGGTCCCAGAGGGAAGAAATATTCAGTATCTGGTTTCCCTGAGGATGTGTCTTAGAAAATTGCTCCACCCTTTGATGCCTCAGGTCACCGTGCTTTTCTGCCCAGCAGGTGATGCCTGTTAGCCTATAATTCTTGACTGGTGTGAGGAGGTATGGCCATGTTCCCCCAGGCTCTGGGGTCTGGTTCTGAATGGAAAGGGCCCCACCCCTTTCCTCCTAGAGAAGACAGAGCCCCCAGGTGGAGGTCATTAGCATTTCAATGGTCTCGCTCTCTGCTTGTGCTGTTTCTGCCCTTCCCTGAGTCACAGCCCTGGAAACTGAAAATGACTGGGGCTTTCTCCACTGAGCCAAAAAAGAAACAGATAGTCCCCTTCAGACCCAGTCCAAGGCGACCGTCCTGCTCTCCCAGGTCAGTCATAACCCAAAGCCTCTGTCTGTTTTTTGGGGATGTGTACCTGTAGTGAGCAGTTCACACTTGCTACTTAAAACCCCAGCTGGAGCTCAGCTGAGCTATATTCGCTTGCTGGGAGAGAGCTTTTCTCTGGCACCACGAGGCTGTGCAGCTCGGGCTATGGGGGAGGGGGTCTCACGACTTGGTTCCGCAGGTTTTACTTACAGATTTTATGCTGTGTTCTAGGGCATTCCTCCCAATTCAGGTTGGTGTATGATGAGTGGATGGTCTCGTTTGTCCCCCCGCAGTTATTCTGGATTATTTACTAGTTGTTTCTGGTTTTTTGTAGTTGTTCCAGGGGGACTACTTAGCTTCCACTCCTCTCTATGCCGCCATCTTGCCCGAGTCCTCTTTTTTAAATTTAAGTGTAGAAAATATGCATGCAGTGTTCTAGGATAAATGCTTTATGTCAAAGTATTTAATGTTACCTTTTTTACTTTCCCAGTAGAAATAGAGATCACTGCTGTGTCACTGCTTTTTAGATGAATCAATGCTACTTACAGCTCTTGGTTTTCATTAGAAAACCTTTATTTGTATTCAAAATGCTTTGGGGTCTCAGTATTTGGAAGCAGATAGCTGAGAGCTGACAAAATCCTCCAAATGTTCTGCTTATTTTCCCTGGATTATCCTTGAAATCACTAATGTATCGGCAATTTCTGATAAATCTATTTGACTGTCTTTTACGCCAATACATTCTTAAGGCAATGCACTAATTTCTTATTTTACCAAATCTACAAGAGTTTAGTCCCATTCTTTCTCAAAACTCCTTCAATTCTGTACATTTTCGCAAACCCTGCTGCTGTATATTTTTACTTGCAAATTTTGCTTTTTAGGCATTTCTCCTCCTTTTGCCTTCTTTAGGTTTATTTTATTTTCAACTTAATTTCACCCTATGAATTGGTTTTACCCCTTTAGTGGCCCACTGTGTTATACTACATGTGATAACACTGTATCTCAATGGTAATAATATTGATACTGGACAAAAGCAGTGGGTTCTCCGTCCAATGCACGTAACAGTCGCTCCATGACACCAGAGTTTCAAAGAGAGAAGGAATTTATTGCTAGGTGTCAAGCAGCAGATCAGATGGCCTATAAGCTTAAAAGTCTGTCTCTCTCTGAGACTAAGGAGTTCAGGTTTTTTATGGGTTCAAACAAGGGGGGAGGGAGTTGCTACCATTACAATAGTAAACACACACAGGGCTGCCACTAAGCTAGAAGGACCATCACAACAGAAAGTTTACACAGGGGTGAGACTAGTTGAGTTTCAGTAATTTCAGGTATTAACTTCTTCCTATTCTACAATATCAAAAGAAAACATCCATATGATGATTTGGTAATCATAATCATCTCCTAAATCCTAATTTCTAGGTTACAACAGTTTTCTCTAAAAATATTGATGACCAGTGTATTTTTTTGTCTCCTATTTATTTTTACATTAGTATGATCCTTTATAGTCATTCAGCTGTTCTAAATATCTTTTAACAGAATGTAACTACTTAACTTACACTGTGTAACCTAGGTGTTCTAGAAATAAAGACTGTCAGGACATTAATGTATTTTAGAAATGAGAAGAGTGAAGACTAGAGAGGTTTCCAGACTGCTGGAGTTCACAGTGCTAATGAGTAAGAGGTCTGACGTGCAGTTGAGTCCCAGTATCTTCAGTTCACTGCTACTTTTAAAACACGTACCGTCTCCCAGTTGACATATTTCCATTTACATTCTGCATACTATTATATATCCAGGGAATATTTTAAGTAAACGCCAAAGACCATAAACATTTTTTTTTCACTACAGATTACCGTGAATAGGAATTTGGGGCTCAGAGCCGCCTGGATTTTATTCCAGACCCCAATGTAGGTTCTTCAAGGATGTTTAGGAAGTAATTAAACCTCTCCTGGCATCAAATTCCACACCTCTCCTTCTATGAAAATTGCTCATTCACATCAGCATGTCCACTGAGAAGAAGTTTCTAGAGAGGTTAGGAGCATGGACTTGTCCTTCTGATGGCTGCTTCACTCCCAGCTCCACCCCTAAGGGCCATGGGACTTTGGCTGGTTATTTAACGTCTCCATCCTCAGCACCCGCATTTGTAAAAGGGGGATAAAAATATACCCACCACACAGGTGGTATAATACATACACCTGTATTAATCATATAGAGAGAGCTGGTACATGGTAAGTGGTATAAAGGTATTACTATTCTTATTTCTTTGTCTTTGTCATGAAAATTAAACTTTGAGGAATATCAAGTAGGAATGAAATGTGGTAGGCACTAAATAAATGCCATCTTAAATGTGAAAAGTACGACCCCATATACAGTTTTTGTCAGTTCCATGACATCATAAGAACATTAGTAAATTTAAGAATAGAGATAAAAAGATAAATATGAAACAAAAAAAATAATATCTCAACCAATGGTCATGAAATTGATTCAAATGAAAAAAAATTTTTTTAATTAACTTAGGGGGCTTATATTAGTTGTTTTATTTTCCAGTTTTGTTTACTGTAGTATAACATGGTATACATTTATTGTGATTTATTAATCAGTTCTCTTTTTAATTTGCATTTCAGATTATTTCCAGTTTTCAGCTATTATGAAGATGGCTGCTATAAACATGTGAGTATATACAGAAGTATGCAGATAAAGGAATTGTAATGAAGTAGCGAATCACAGAAAATAGCTAAAAGGGATATAAAAATCATGATGCAAAGGGATAATTGTAAGGATATTATTTGATTATGAGAGTACATTTAAATCAGTTAAGTACTCCCTACTTATCAAATAATAAGGATTATTGGATTGCATTAAAGCACAACACTTTTGACTTTATACACAGTTAACTAGAGACAGATTGTAAATAGTGACACAAAAATATTTTAAAGACATAATAAGCAAATAATGTAAAAGAGGATCTCATTTTGAAACATTAAATGAAGCACGGAAGATAATAATTATAGGCACAATTAACGATGAAGTCATTCAAATTATGAATATTTTTACAAAATGCTAGAGGAAATGTGAAAAAGACACCACAACTGACGTTCAATCTTGATTTTAAATGCAATGATAAGTATACTAAGGCTTTAGTAAACTTAAGAGAATAACACTTTAAGAAAACAAATGCTATTTAAATCAAATACCATTATTATCTTCAGAAAGCAAATACTAATTTGATTTTATTTAACCTGACATCTAACAATTTCTATTTTTAAACTAAGTAAGAAGTTGAAATTTAGGGAGCTTACACCATTTTGTATTTTACAAAATGAAAGCAATATGATATGAAGAGATGTACAGATAAAATGGTGTAGATGAAAGTTTGGCAATCTTTTTCTATAAAGGAACATATAGAAAATATTTTCAGCTTTTTGGAAACCACAGTCTCACAACTACTCAACTCTGTCATGCAAGGTGAAAGCAGCCGTAGATGACTTGTAAATGAATATGTGTGGTAGGGTTCCAATAAAACTTTATTTATGGGATCTTAAATTTGAATGTCATCTGATTTCCACCTGTCATGAAATATACTTCTTTTTTTTTTAACCATTTGCAAAAAAAAAGAAACCATTCTTAGCTTACGGAACAAAACTAAGTGGTGAGCCAGAGTTCCTTCTTAGAGCTGTAGTTATTCAACTTCTCACACAGATGAACACATTTGGAAGTTTAACTAGTGTGATTCTTCAACAGATGTCTTACGTGGTTTCGTCATCAAACCAAAGATTAAGAAATGTTCCATTACCAATAAGAGCTTAGGGTTTTAATGAATAAAAATATTCCGTATTCTGCTCAGAAGTCCTCCACGGATGAAAAACACAAAACAGACACAGTACGTCGACTATCTGCAATAGGATACTCGCTATAGTTTTCAGGTAAATGCTGCCTTGACACGTTTCCTTTTGATGGAACAGCTTTCTAACTGTGTGATACTCAGAAGATAGAGGATCCTCTTGAGAGTTTCAGTGCTGTCGGCTGTGGGTGCTTCACTCCTGTTCAGTGCCCCCTACTGAAACCTTGGAGAGCGGAGGGTTGGAGTTATGGAGTCAACACTGCATTCATCTCTCTCCCTTACAAGATTTGTAACGATAGCTCTGGCGCAAGAATTTAATCTGTCTTCACAGCATCGACAGTTACTAGAAAACTCCCTGGTGACATGTCCAGTGTCTAAGGTTCACTTAGCACATGGCTTTCTCTCTTCTGGTCATATTTTGATGGCAGATATGACAATTTAGGACACTTTCTCTCATCTCAGAGGTCACTGTCTGTGGCGTGCCCTGAACACTTCACTGCAGAGCAGGAGCAGGTGGAGGTTGTGGCTCCGGCTCCCTGGACAGGCTGCGGCAGGCGGGAGCAGGTCCCCGTCCTGAGCCCCACACCCAGTCGGGCGCTTTCCCTGGATCTTGGCCCTTGGGCAGGGCTGGCTCCTTCCCAGTGCACTCAGTAAAGGTATTTATCTAGGTATTTTGATATATAGAGATTATTAAAACAATTTTAATCATGTCATTTTTTTGTTCCAAATCTTGTTTTATTTTCACACAAGATGTTTTGTTCTTTGCTCTATAATTTATTTATAATGGTTTGAGGACTGCAGTTACTTTTAAATATATATGCTAATTGATAGATATATTCTTTTGGAGTTCTTGAAATGCCTCTGTGCCCATAAAATCTTTCAACATACAGGTATTAATCAAATATTAATAAAAAGTCCTAAGTAATTCTAGCCTGCTTTATGATTCCTGTTTTTAAATGATAATGTTTTACTGGTTACAAAATTACCACATGCTTAGTGAAAACAACATGGAAAATATTCAAGAGTCCAATGACAAAAGAGAGGAGGACATATGCTCTCAACAACCACGAAACCCCACCGTTAACATTTTTCAGTGCCTTCTTCAAGTCCTTGGTGTTATTGTTTCAAATATTAACCAGTTTTGAAGGTAAAAGTTGTTGGTATGCCATGACTGTTTTAATCTTCATTTCTGTAATTACTAATGAAGAAGAGCATCTCCTCATATAATTTGAAGTTATTTCTATTGCATGTACATGATATTTTGAGACATTTGCCTACTGAGATGTTAATCATTTTCTAATTGCTTTGAGTGAACTTTCCACATTATTTTATTTTTTCATGATTTTTAGTCCGTTTCTGTCTTATATTGAAATTGTTTTACCCATTTATCATTTTAATGTCTATTTTATATATTATATTTGTATTAGAATGTCTATATTTTGTATAGTAACAAATCTCTAAATTTCAGTGACTCGAGACAATAAAGTTTATTTATCAAAAGTGCAGATTGTAATGCAAGTGGTGCAATACTCCAGGGTAAATATGATTCGCTCCAGAGAATCAGTCATACAAGTTGCTTTGACCGTGCACATGTGGTTTACACGTTGCCCCAGTGAGGCCCAGGGAGCCAGTGGAGGGTGCAGCTCTTACCTGCTTTATCCAGGAAACTGCCCACACTCTGTCCTCCTGCTGATTGGGCAGACCCAGTCACAAGCTCCCTCTTAGAGGCGAGGGCAGGGAAGTGTGAGGAAGCCCCTGAATCTTCAGTAAGCTGCTCAAGTCCTTGCTGCGGAATTCTGCTGCAGAGAAATTTTTTTATTTTATTTTGAGGCGTCCGATTGTATTTTCTTGAATGCTTTGTCAGGCCATTATGACATGCACTTCTTTCCAGCCACGTGCTCATCTCTTCCCTCCAGTGACCCTTCTCATTCTCCCCTAGCCCTTCCTTCAGGTTACACAGCAATAGTCTCTTCCTCTTTCCAGACTTCTTGATCCCCAAGGTAGGATTTACCACTGCCATTTAATGCTGCTATGCAGGAGTCACACTGTGTCTATGAAAGATATTTATTATTATAGTTAATTGTTATTGCATTTCTGCTCTGAGTGTTTTGTGCGAAGGGACCATGTTGTTCAAGTCCAATGTACAGTATACGCATGTGAGGCAGCCTGAAATTCAAATGTCTTTCATATCATTTATCATTAATGTAACCTTAAGTTACCAGCCACTTTGGGCTTTACCTTGTCACCTTGAAACTAGAGTTGCAAAAATAAATGTCAATTATTCATAGGAATTCAATGAAGTAGTTTATACAAACTGTGAACACCAGCACCCAACATACATGAACATAATCAATACCTTGCCTTTTTTTAAATAACCTCTTTTCTCCTTTCTCTCATAGCTTCTTATGTTATAGGAACACTAGAACATTTAAGACTTATTATTTAGTGAAATGCTTCACACACTTCATCACTTCATTTATTTATTTACCAATTATACAATCTTGCAATAGCTCTTTACAGCATGTATTATCACCTACCTAATATTATTTTCCTTTACATAGAATCAATTTTTAGTAACAAGATATATTTTAAATGAAAGTTTGACATCACAGCTTTAATGGAAAACCAGTAACACTTGCCATAAGTAAAAGGTAATAAAACAACCTTATTGGATTGAAAATTAAATTGTAAAACAAAAACAATAAAATACAAAAATGATTGCAACAGTGCTTATTAGAAAATAAGTTTTTTAGTATGTCTTCAAAGGTTGAGCATTATTCAATAATAAAAGGATACTTACTCAATATTGCTTGTTTAATGCAGCAAGCATCAAATATTGGCTTGTTTACTGTCAAAATGGTTCTGTGTTTAAAAGAAAATTATTTTTGGAGGTGGAGCAAGATGGCGGACTGGTGAGGTGTATGTTTTAGTTACTCCTCCAGGGAAGTAGGTAGAAAGCCAGGAAGTGCGTGGACTGGACACCTCAGAGCAATCTGACTTTGGGCATACTTCATACAACACTCATGAAAACGTGAAACTGCTGAGATCAGCGAAATCTGTAAGTTTCTGCGGCCAGGGGACCCGCGCCCCTCCCTGCCAGGCTCAGTCCTGTGGGAGGAGGAGCTGTCAGCACCGGGAAGGAGATGGGAGAACTGCAGTGGCAACTCTTATCGGAAACTCATTCTACTGATCCAAATTTCAAACATAGATAGACTGAGAACAGACACCAGAGAATCTGAGAGCAGCCAGCCCAACAGAGAGGAGACAGGCATAGCAAAAAAACAGCAAGACAAACTCAAAAATAAAAGTGGATGCTTTTTGGAGTTCTGGTGAACATAAAAAGGGGAAGGGCAGAGCTCAGGCCCCGCAGGCTCATTTGCAAAACCCAAAGAAAAACTGATCTCTCTGCCCCCTGGATCTTTCCTTAATGGCCCTAATTGCTTTGTCTTTTAGCATTTCAATAACGCATTAGATCTGCAGGGAGGGCCCTTTTTTTCTTTCTTTCCTTCTTTTTTTTTTATCTTTTTTTCATTTTCTAAAACAATTACTCTAAGAAGCCCAATACAGAAAGCCTCAAAGACTTGCAATTTGGGCAGGTCAAGACAAGAGCAGAACTGAAAGCTCTGAGACAAAAGGCAATAATCCAGTGGCTGAGAAAATTCACTAAACACCACAACTTCCCAAGAAAAGGGGGCATTCTCTCACAGTCATCATCCTGGTGGACAGGAAACACTCCTGCCTGTCACTGACCCCATAGCCCAGAGCTGCCCCAGACAACCCAGTGTGACTGAAGTGCTTCAAATAACATGCATACACCACAAAATTGGGCGTGGACATTAGCCTTCCCTGCACCCTCAGCTGGCTGTCCCAGACTTGGGAAGGTGGAGCAGTGGGAATTAACAAGCCCCATTCAGATATCATTTCAGCAGACTGGGAGCCTCCCTACACAGACTGGCAGCCCAGAACCACCCTAGGGGGACGGCACTCAACTGTGACATAGCACAGTCAACCCTCAACAGAGGACCAGGGGGTGCAAGTCCTAGAAGAGGGACACATTCACAAGTCTCAGGGGCCACACGCCAATACCAAGGACTTGTGGGTCAGTGGCAGAGACAAACTGTGGCAGGACTGAACTGAAGGATTAGACTATTGCAGCAGCTTTAAAACTCCAGGAACACCAGGGGGATTTGGTTGTTAGAGCCGCACCCCCTTCCTGACTGCCCAGACACACGCCCCTTATACAGGGCGGGTAACACCAACTACACACACAAGCTTGGTACACCAACTGGACCCCACAAGACTTACTCCCCCACTCACCACAGAGGCAAAGCTGGGGAGAACTGGCTTGAGGGGAACAGGTGGCTCACGGATGCCACCTTGTGGTTAGTCACAGAAAGTGTACTCCACAAAGCTGTAGACCTGACAAATTAGAGACAAGAATTTCAATTGGTCTACAAATCCTAAAAGAACCCTACCAAGTTCAACAAATGCCAAGAGGCCAAAAACAACAGAACATTTTAAAGCATATGAAAAAACCAGAAGATATGGATAACCCAAGCCTAAGCACCCAAATCAAAAGATCAGAAGAAATACAGTACTTAGAGCAACTAATTAAAGAACTAAAGATGAACAATGAGACCATGGCACGGGATATAAAGGACATCAAGAAGAGCATGGAACAGGATATAAAGCACATCAAGAAGACCCTAGAAGAGCATAAAGAAGACATTACAAGACTAAATAAAAAAATAGATGATCTTATGGAAATTAAAGAAACTGTTGACCAAATTAAAAAGATTCTGGATACTCATAGTACAAGACTAGAAGAAGGTGAACAACGAATTAGTGACCTGGAAGATGACAGAACGGAAAATGAAAGCACAAAAGAAAGAATGAGGAAAAATCAAAAAAATTGAAATGGACCTCAGGGATTTGATAGATAATGCAAAACGTCCAAATATAAGACTCATTGGTGTTCCAGAAGGAGAAGAAAAGGGTAAAGGTCTAGGAAGAGTATTCAAAGAAATTGTTGGGGAAAACTTCCCAAATCTTCTAAACACCGTAAATACACAAATCATAAATGCCCAGCGAACTCCAAATAGAATAAATCCAAATAAACCCATTCTGAGACATATTCTGACCACACTGTCAAATACAGAAAAGAAGGGGCAAGTTCTGGAAGCAGCAAGAGAAAAGCAATTCACCACATACAAAGGAAACAGCCTAAGACTAAGTAGTGACTACTCAGCAGCCACCATGGAGGCAAGAAGGCAGCGGCACGACATATTTAAAATTCTGAGTGAGAAAAATTTCCAACCAAGAATACTTTATCCAGCAAAGCTCTCCTTCAAATTTGAGGGAGAGCGTAAATTTTTCACAGACAAACAAATGCTGAGAGAGTTTGCTAACAAGAGACCTGCCCTACTGGAGATACTAAAGGGAGCTCTACAGACAGAGAAACAAAGAAAGGATAGAGAGACATGGAGAAAGGTTCAGTACTAAAGAGATTCGGTATGGGTACATTAAAGGATATTAATAGAGGGAAAAATATATATGACAAACATAAACCAAAGGATAAGATGGCTGATTCAAGAAATGCCTTCACGGTTATAACGTTGAAGGTAAATGGACTAAATTCACCAATTAAAAGGTATAGATTTGCAGAATGGATCAAAAAAAAAAAAAAGGAACCATTAATATGCTGCTTACAAGAGACTCATCTTAGACACAGGGACACAAAGAAATTGAAAGTGAAAGGATGGTGTCCTAGTTTGCTAATGCTGCAGAATGCAAAACACCAGAGATGGATTGGCTTTTATAAAACGGGGATTTATTTCGCTACACAGTTACAGTCTTAAGGCCACAAAGCGTCCAAGGCAACACATCAGCAATCGGGTACCCTCACCGGAGGATGGCCAATGGCCTCCGGAAAACCTCTGTTAGCTAGGAAGGCAGCTGGCATCTGCTCCAAAGCTCCGGCCTCAAAACGGCTTTCTCCCAAGACGTTCCTCTCTAGCAAGCTTGCTCCTCTTCAAAACATCACTCCCAGCTGCACTCTCTTTCCTCTTTGAGTCAGCTCATTTATATAGCTCCACCGATCAAGGCCCACCCCGAATGGGTGGGGCCACGCCTCCATGGGAACATCTCATCAAAATTATCACCGACAGCTGGGTGGGGCACACTCCAAGCAAATCCAACCAGCACCCAAGGGTCTGCCCCACACAAGACCACAAAGATAATGGCATTTGGGGGACACAATACATTCAAACTGGCACATTCCACCCCCTGGAACCCAAAATGACATTATCTTTCCAAATACAAAATACATTCATTGCATCACAATATCACAAAAACTTAAATCATTTCAGTAACAAAAGTTAAGTACAAAATCCCATCAAAATAAGTTTAGGCTTGGTCAGTTCTAAGGCATAATTCCCCTCTAGCTGTGGATCTGTGAACCTAGAACAAGTTATGTGCTTCCAATATACAAAGGAGAGACATTCATAGGATAAACATTTCCATTGCCATAAGGAGAAACAGTAAGGAAAACAGGGTTAACAGGAGCAAAACAGTTCCTAAAACCCACAGGACAAAGTCCATTAGATTTCAAAGTCCGAGAGTCATTTACAGAACAATGTTGCATCCTTGGGGCTTGAGAGAGTGGGAGCCTAACCCTTCCCAAGGGCCTTTTCAGCAGCCCGTTCCTCTCCAAACACTTAGGTGAGTGCTCCAACATTTCCACACATTGGGGAGACCACCTTCTCGGCCCCACCCTCCTCAAACATCGGGGCAGCTCCCGGATTCCCTTCCATCTCCGGGTCACACGCTCAACCCCTTCAGAACAGTGTGGTGGCAGCCAGGCTCTCCCCAATTCCCTGGAAATGTGCTCCACCCTCTTTGGGACCTGAGGTGGCAAAACTCTTCCAGAGCATCGAGGCAGAAAGCCCGCCCTCGACCTCCAGGGCAAACTCACCCTTTCCATGCATGTGGGCTGCTCCGCTCTCCCAGCCCTAAACCTCTTGACTCCAGACCTCAATCTCCATGGCTCTGTCTTTGAAGAGATTTTTCCTTTAATTTTTTCCTTGTCTGTCTCCTCCAGTCCAGACCGGCAATGGCTCTGTCTATAAAGATCTCGCAAAAATTCTGTTGGCTTTGCATGAAGCATGCAGGGGTCAAAGCCATCAGACAATAGGAGTTTCCACAAATCCTTTCTGCTTAACTCCTTATCCAATCTTGGCTTGTCCTCAGGTTGGGCTGTAGCTTCTGGGATTCTACCCACTGGAAGCCCGTAATTTTCCAAGCCATCAACTTCTGGTTTCTTTGAACCCAAGAGTTCAGTTCTAAGTTTATCTCTCTCTGCTCGCATTTTACTATAAGCTGCAAGGAGAAGCCAGGATATGTCCTCCACACGTAGTCTGGAGATCTCCTCAGCTAAGTATTCCAAGTTGTTGCTTCCAGATTCTTCCTTCCATCTGACACCAGGACTCAATTTTGCCAAATTCTCTGCCACTTTAAAACAAGGATCGCCTTTCTTCCAGTTTACAACACATTCATCATTTCTGTTCAAGTCCTCATCAGAAGTATCTTTAGAGTCCATATTTCCACAAACAGTCTCTTTAAAGCAGTTTTGGCCTTTTCTATCAAGCTCCTCACAACTCTTCCAGAAATTCCCCCTTATCCATTTAAAAAGCCGTTCCAACATGTTTGGTATTTGCAAACTCAGCAGTAAAAGCACCCCACTCTCGGTACCAAAATCTGTCCTAGTTTGCTAATGCTGCAGAATGCAAAACACCAGAGATGGATTGGCTTTTATAAAACGGGGATTTATTTCGCTACACAGTTACAGTCTTAAGGCCACAAAGCGTCCAAGGCAACACATCAGCAATCAGGTACCCTCACCGGAGGATGGCCAATGGCCTCCGGAAAACCTCTGTTAGCTAGGAAGGCAGCTGGCATCTGCTCCAAAGCTCCGGCCTCAAAACGGCTTTCTCCCAAGACGTTCCTCTCTAGCAAGCTTGCTCCTCTTCAAAACATCACTCCCAGCTGCACTCTCTTTCCTCTTTGAGTCAGCTCATTTATATAGCTCCACCGATCAAGGCCCACCCCGAATGGGTGGGGCCACGCCTCCATGGGAACATCTCATCAAAATTATCACCGACAGCTGGGTGGGGCACACTCCAAGCAAATCCAACCAGCACCCAAGGGTCTGCCCCACACAAGACCACAAAGATAATGGCATTTGGGGGACACAATACATTCAAACTGGCACAGATGGAAAAAAATATTTCATGCCAGCTACAGCTGAAAGAAAGCAGGTGCAGCAATATTAATCTCAGATAAAATAGACTTCAAATGCAGGGCTATTTTGAGAGACAAAGAAGGTCACTACATACTAATAAAAAGGGCAATTCAAAAAGGAGAAAAAACAATCATAAATGTTTATGCACCCAATCAAGGTGCAGCAAAATCCATGAGAGAAACACTGGCAAATCTAAAGGAAGCAATTGATGTTTCCACAATAATTGTGGGAGACTTCAACACATCACTCTCTCCTATAGATAGATCAACCAGACAGAAGACCAATAAGGAAACTGAAACCCTAAACAATCTGATAAATGAATTAGATTTAACAGACATATATAGAACATTACATCCCAAATCACCAGGATACACATACTTCTCTAGTGCTCACAGGACTATCTCCAGAATAGATCATGTGCTGGGACATAAAACAAGCCTCAATAAATTTAAAAAGATTGAAATTATTCAGAGCACATTCTCTGATCACAATGGAAAACAATTAGAAGTCAATAACCATCAGAGACTTAGAAAATTCACAAATACCTGGAAGTTAAACAACACACTCCTAAACAATCAGTGGGTTAAAGAAGAAATAGCAAGAGAAATTGCTAAATATAGAGAGATGAATGAAAATGAAAATACAACATACCAAAACCTATGGGATGCAACAAAAGCGGTACTGAGGGGGAAATTGATAGCACTAAACGCATATATTAAAAAGGAAGAAAGAGCCAAAATCAAAGAACTAATGGATTAACTGAAAAAGCTAGAAAATGAACAGCAAACCAATCCTAAACCAAGTAGAAGAAAAGAAATAACAAGGATTAAAGCTGAAATAAATGACATAGAGAACAAAAAAACAATAGAGAGGATAAATAACACCAAAAGTTGGTTCTTTGAGAAGATCAATAAGATTGACAAGCCCCTAGCTAGACTGACAAAATCAAAAAGAGAGAAGACCCATATAAACAAATTAATGAATGAGAAAGGTGACATTACTGCAGATCCCGAGGAAATTAAAAAAATTATAAGAGAGTACTATGAACAACTGTATGGCAACAAACTGGATAATGTAGAGGAAATGGACAATTTCCTGGAAACGTATGAACAACCTAGACTGACCAGAGAAGAAACAGAAGACCTCAAGCAACCAATCACAAGCAAAGAGATCCAATCAGTCATCAAAAAGCTTCCCACAAATAAATGCCCAGGGCCAGATAGCTTCACAGGAGAAGTCTACCAAACTTTCCAGAAAGAACTGACACCAATCTTACTCAAACTCTTTCAAAACATTGAAGAAAATGGAACACTACCTAACTCATTTTATGAATCTAACATCAATCTAATACCAAAACCAGGCAAAGATGCTACAAAAAAGGAAAACTACCGGCCAATCTCCCTAATGAATATAGATGCATAAATCCTCAACAAAATACTTGCAATTCGAATCCAAAGACACATTAAAAAAATCATACACCATGACCAAGTGGGGTTAATTCCAGGTATGCAAGGATGGTTCAACATAAGAAAATCAATCAATGTATTACAACACGTTGACAAATCAAGAGGGAAAAATCAAATAATCATCTCAATAGATGCTGAAAAGGCATTTGACAAAATCCAACATCCCTTTTTGATAAAATCACACCAAAAGGTAGGAATTGAAGGAAACTTCCTCAATATGATAAGGAGCATATATGAAAAATCCACAGCTGGCATAGGACTCAATGGTGAGAGACTGAAAGCCTTCCCTCTAAGATCAGGAACAAGACAAGGATGCCCGCTATCACCACTGTTATTCAACATTGTGCTAGAAGTGCTAGCCAGGGCAATCCGGCAAGACAAAGAAATAAAAGGCATCCAAATTGGAAAGGAAGAAGTAAAACTGTCATTGTTTGCAGATGATATGATCTTATATCTGGAAAACCCCGAGAAATTGACGATACAGCTACTAGAGCTAACAAACAAATTTAGCAAAGTAGCAGGATACAAGATTAATGCACACAAGTCAGTAATGTTTCTATATGCTAGAAATGAACAAACTGAAGAGACACTCAAGAAAAAGATACCATTTTCAATAGCAACTAAAAAAATCAAGTACCTAGGAATCAACTTAACCAAAGATGTAAAAGACCTATACAAAGAAAACTACATAACTCTACTAAAAGAAATAGAAGGGGACCTTAAAAGATGGAAAAATATTCCATGTTCATGGATAGGAAGGCTAAATGTCATTAAGATGTCAATTCTACCCAAACTCATCTACAGATTCAATGCAATCGCAATCAAAATTCCAACAACCTACTTTGCAGACTTGGAAAAGCTAGTTATCAAATTTATTTGGAAAGGGAAGATGCCTCAAATTGCTAAAGACACTCTAAAAAAGAAAAACCAAGTGGGAGGACTTACATTCCCTGACTTTGAAGCTTATTATAAAGCCACAGTTGTCAAAACAGCATGGTACTGGCACAAAGATAGACATATAGATCAATGGAATCAAATTGAGAATTCGTAGATAGACCCCCAGATCTATGGCTGACTGATCTTTGATAAGGCCCCCAAAGTCACTGAACTGGGTCATAAAGGTCTTTTCAACAAATGGGGCTGGGAGAGTTGGATATCCATATCCAAAAGAATGAAGGAGGACCACTACCTCACACCCTACACAAAAATTAACTCAAAATGGACCAAAGATCTCAATATAAAAGAAAGAACCATAAAACTCCTAGAAGTTAATGTAGGAAAACATCTTCAAGACCTTGTATTAGGTGGCCACTTCCTAGACTTTACACCCAAAGCACAAGCAACAAAAGAAAAATAGATAAATGGGAACTCCTCAAGCTTAGCAGTTTCTGTACCTCAAAGGAATTTCTCAAAAAGTTAAAGAGGCAGCCAACTCAATGGGAAAAAATTTTGGAAACCATGTATCTGACAAAAGACTGATATCTTGCATATATAAAGAAATCCTACAACTCAGTGACGATAGTACAGACAGGCCAATTATAAAATGGGCAAAAGATATGAAAAGACAGTTCTCTGAAGAGGAAATACAAATGGCCAAGAAACACATGAAAAAATGTTCAGCTTTACTAGCTATTAGAGAGATGCAAATTAAGACCACAATGAGATACCATCTCACACCGGTTAGAATGGCTGCCATTAAACAAACAGGAAACTACAAATGCTGGAGGGGATATGGAGAAATTAGGTCTCTTATTCATTGTTGGTGGGACTGTATAATGGTTCAGCCACTCTGGAATTCAGTCTGGCAGTTCCTTAGAAAACTAGATACAGAGATACCCTTTGATCCAGCGATTGCGCTTCTTGGTATATACCCAGAAGATCGGAGTGCAGTGACACGAACAGATATCGGCACACCAATGTTCATAGCAGCATTATTCACAATTGCCAAGGGATGGAAACAACCCAAATGTCCTTCAACAGATGAGTAGATAAATAAAATGTGGTATATACACACGATGGAATACTACACAGCAGTAAGAAGGAACGATGTGAAACATATGACAACATGGATGAAACTTGAAGACATAGTGCTGAGTGAATTAAGCCAGGCATAAAAAGACAAATATATGCCACCACTAATGTGAACTTTGAAAAATGTAAAATGAATGATTTATAATGTAGAATGTAGAGGAACTAGCAATAGAGAGCAATTAAGGAAGGGGGAACAATAATCCAAGAAGAACAGATAAGCTATCATGGGTAAATTTAATGTTCCGGGAATGCCCAGGAATGACTATGGTCTGTTAATTTCTGATGGGTATAGTAGGACCAAGTTCACAGAAATGTTGCTATATTAGGTTATTTTCTTGGGGTAGAGTAAGAAAATGTTGGAAGTAAAGTAGTTTTCTTAGGTTAGTTGTCTTTTTCTTACCCCCTTGTTATGGTCTCTTTGAAATGTTCTTTTATTGTATGCTTTTTTTTTTATTCTTTTTTTTTTTTCATACAGTTGATTTAGAAAAAAAAAAGTTTAAAAAAAAAAAGGAAGGAAAAAAATATGCAGAGCCCCCTTGAGGTGTTGGTGGAGAATGCAGGGGTATTTGCCTGCCCTACCTGGATCGTTGCTAACATGCTCACAGACATAGGGGACTGGTGGTTTGATGGGTTGAGCCGTCTACAACAGGACTTGCCATTGGGAAGACTGTTGCTGCAAAGGAGAGGCTAGGCCTCCCTATAATTGTGCCTAAGCGCCTCCTACTGAATGCGTGTTTGTTGCTCAGATGTGGCCCTCTCTCTCTAGCTAAGCCAACTTGAAAGGTGAAATCACTGCCCTCCCCACTACGTGGGATCAGACACCAAGGGGAGTGAATCTCCCTGGCAACGTGGAATATGACTCCTGGGGAGGAATGTAGACCTGGCATCGTGGGATGGAGAACATCTTCTTGATCAAAAGGGGGATTTGAAAGCAAATGAAATAAGCTTCAGTGGCAGAGAGATTCCAAAAAGAGCCGAGAGGTCACTCTGGTGGGCACTCTTACGCACAATATAGACAACCCTTTTTAGGTTCTAATGAATTGGGTTAGCTGTTAGTGGATACCTGAAACTATCAAACTACAACCCAGAACCCATGAATCTTGAAGACAATTGTATAAAAATGTGGCTTATGAGGGGGAACAGTGGGATTTGGGGGGGGGGGCATAGGGATCACACTCCCGTTTGTCTAGTTTGTGGATGGATCAGTGGAAAGGTAGGGGAAGGAAACAAACAAACAGACAAGGGCACCCAGTGTTCTTTTTTACTTTAGTTGCTCCTTTTCACTTTAATTATTATTCTGGTTATTTTTGTGTGTGTGGTAAATTAGGGTGTCGGGATTGATTTTCGTAATGAATGTACAACTACGTAATGGTACTGTGAACAATCAAATGTACGATTTGTTTTGTATGATTGCGTGGTATGTGAATATATCTAAGTAAAATGAATAATAAAAAAATTATTTTCAATTTTTTATGTTAAGAATCCAAATTCTGATGTGTAGGTTATCACAAAGAACAAAAGCATTTAATAAATTTCCAAAAAGTACTGGGCAATGAGAAGTAAACTGGTAGATGAAGTAATTTAAATGAACTTGTTATACAGATTTTCATTTCAAGAAGCTGTCTTCCTAAAACAATCTTTCACACTGTGCACATTTATGTTGAAAGATTTAGTTAAAAAATAATTGAAGTTCCCACAGTGTCAATAAAATAAGAGACTCTCCCCTAGTAAAAATCAGTGAGGTTCAGACTAAAATAATAATCGATTTAGTCTCCACACACATATTCACAAAGCTGTGCAAAATTTTTTTAAAAATCAATAACTTGCCCTTAATATAGTTAGCAATTTGTTAGCTTTAATAAACATTATCTCCTAAATGGTCACACATAATTGGCAGGACACTCCTTTCTATATCACAGTATAATAAGTTGATAAGACTATCTTATTGGACCCTCTTTTGTGTTTTCACTATTCTTATATATGCAAGTACATTGCTTACAGGTTCTGGTATTGTTTAAAAATCTCATCTCCCTCTCTGCAAATTGGCACATGTTGGCAGAATACCATGACTTCAGGACTTCTTTTTTACCTCCAGTCTGGTAAACACCAAAAGATTTCCTTGGTTCACAATGGCGGTGGTTTTCATCAGTGTAAAATAGATGATACTGATTGTTTTTTCATATTTTATAACAGACATTCCTATTTTGTATTTTGGCCATATCTCTAATTGTATTATGCACAGAGGTTTCCGACAGAGGTAGCTTATCAATCAATTTCTTGCTTTGTCCATGATTATCAGTTTTACCATTTCTTTGACAGAAGTTTTGCTATGTGTCTTTCCAATTATCTCAGCATCTCCAGCCCTTGAAATTAAATATGATGGTATAAATAAGGCTTCAGTGGAATTTCCATTTTCATTTCCTGTCACAGTGAGTGTTAGTTTCTAGGACACTTGAAGATCCTTGTACTTTGCTTTGGAAAAAATTCAGTCAATTTTGAATGAAATTATTTGTGTGTTTTAAAATGAGGTATGAGATCTGATGCTTTTATTACAGAATATGCATGTCTGCAAACTTAAGACAGACAATGGAATAATTCAATCACATCCTTAAATGTGGAAACACAAATTAAAAATACTAATCATCATAACATTTTTTTGATATTTTCATAGTTAGAAATGTATTAGGATACATATATACACACACACATACACAGGTGCATTTTAGTTTGCTTATAATAATCTTCAGTATTTTTTATTAAAATGTCCCATTTTTCTAATTTGAGAGCATAAATGTGTTTATGTGTGTGCATTTCAATTAGATTAAACCCTTTGATTTCATTGTTCAAAAATATTTCCCTATTACTATTTTCTCTGCTTGATTTATCTATCTCTAAGAGAAATTTATTAAAATTTCCCCTTTCCTTATGGATTTGTTATTTTCCCCTTTTACTTCTAATAATTTTGCCCTACCCACTTCATACTAGTTTACATGACCATGACTTTTATCTTCTCATTGTATTATGCCATTGTATCATAATATGGTACCTATATTTTTCTATTAAATATTTGCCATAAAGTCTATTTTGTCTGATACTAAACCACCACTTCCAAGTTTCACATTGTTTTTGTACATAAATTGCACAAATGTTTTTATCCATTGTTGTTCTGGTAAATGTTTAACAGCCAGTGACCCGGTAACAATCCCTGATTTGAAATGTTTGCTGATTTCCATGGTGTAAATTCTCCTGCGGTAGAGACCAACAATTGGCTCTCCAGGGCTGGTGCTCCCAGGATCCAGCACAGAACTATTTATGCCCTTTGTTTCCAGGTTGGGAATTGAAACTCTGTTCCCCTTGTCCTTTGGCAGAGAGCTTCTACTAAACCAGCTTTAGCTCCTGTGAACTAGGGGATGACCCTATTCCGGCCCTCACCAGTCAGCGTGGTCCTGGGCCTCATGCTTGTATTTTGGACATTTTCACATCTCAGAATCTGGAGTCTCATCTGTCACTGTCTCCTTCAGGGTCTGAAATCCACCACACTCAGGCTCCAATTTTTACTCACTGTTTTGCTTCTCTGATCCTGTCACCTTTCTATAACAGCATGTTTAAAATAGAACCATAGCTATTTTAGTCCCAGTGTTAGCTGATATATTCCAAAACAAGGTGTCAGGTAGTAACCTTCCTTTCAGAAAACAAAGTGTCTGGAAGCTAGAGCTTTAACTTGTAACTAATCTCCAGCTTATAAAATAGTTTGGAGAGATTGAGCAAATAATTACAGGTTAGGAAAATGTATTAGGAGAGACCTAGCAGTGTGTGGTGAGTCTTACCCTTCCCCCAAGATGGAAGGAGTTGTTGTGTGTCAGCCGTGAGTGGGTATTTGACTTTTAACTTATGTTTAGAAGCATCTGAGGGACAACCCAGATTACATATGTGGTCCAGAGAGCCCGGAAAACCCAGTAACCTGCTGTGTATCATATTTCTGAGGGAAATAAAAACTCTGGGGTTATGCCGGACTTGCTGCCCTGAAGGTAGAGAAAAGAAGATGTAGGTGTATTGAGATGGGCTTAAGATCCCTAAATTTGTTGGGTCAAGGATGTGCCCATATTTCCTATGGTTCAGACATGGATCATCCATGAGAGAGAGAGCTGCAGGCTGTTCTTAGATCCTGTTGAAGAGAACCACAAGGGGGGCTGACGGCCACCAGAGAAAGATATGGGAGATACACTATGAGATGCCTACATGCTAGGGAAGGGATCACGATTGACCAGTATACAAAAAAAAAAAAAAAAAGCAAAAAACAAAAAACGTATATTTCTTTGATTCAGTGTAATGTGAGAACACTCTCTAAAGAACACTCTCTAATGAAGCCATAAATGTGCACCATGACATGAAAAGTGAGCTTTCATACCAGCCAAACCCAGAAATCACTAGAACCCACAATGTTATTAGTCAAAAAGTGCTTCACCTGCTTTCTCTTCCCTCCCTTCCCTACCCCCAGTCTGACTTTGGACAAGTGTGAAACAGCATTGGTTAGAAAGAAGGGAGGAGGTGTAGAAGCCACAGGTGAGGAAAGAGGGAAGCAGCCAATCACTTCCTGTCTTTCCCATAGTGAGGGGCACACACTGGGGACAGGGACAAATTTTAAATGGATGTGGAGGTTTAGATTATGACATTGGAATGGATGTATTAATTACTGAACCGATACTGTTTTGTGACTAGATGTCATCAGGACACTTTTCATTATCAGAAAATAACCAGACTAGAAGGAGCACCTGCCCCAAATTTCATTCAAGGAGGTAGAAAAAATAGCCCTGCAAAGTGGGTTTTGTACAACAGGCAGGGGAGGGTGCAGAGGGGAATTGAGCTGCTTTCCAATTCCAGTCCAGGAGTCCTACTTGTTCAATGCATTGGTTAAACATGAGTTTGGCCCTGAGTGTATCTTTTTAATTTTGTTTCTTTTTACATATTTTCTATGATACCTCTGCTTTGGTTGTAGAGGGTATTTGAAGTATAAAATCACTCCAACGCAGTGACCGTGAAGCCCAGCAAATTTATTTTTAGAAACAAAACAGAGCAGCAATGTATCTGCCTTTTTCATGTCTTTGGTGGGCTTTTAATGGTAAGTCTAAAATGGGCAAATCAAGAAATGTCGCCCTATTGCCATCTCAATTTAGAGTATGGTTATTTAAATCAGAAGCATATTTTTGAAGCTTGTTAATAACTAAATTGTCATTTGAGTTAGTAATACCATGTAAAAAAGGATGGCCAAAGCCCACCTTGAGTACCTCCAAATGTTCACTGGAGATAGTTTCGTATAATCTCCCCATCTAAATATAAATTGTTAATGAAAATAGCAGCTTCTGTGCCGTTTCATGATATTCAGACCAATAGCATTATTTTTTTTTTCTGAGAAATCTCCACATCAAAATCAAGGGGAATTGTTGGAGGAGCTTGCTCTCTCAGGTGGAACCCAAAGAGAGGATACGGGTGAGAGAAGGCTCCCTGCCGCAAACTCAGGGATACACCTTTGGAGATAAATGGATATGAATATATTTATATCTGATTTTATTTTCATGGGTGTAATTGTTAAATAAAAGGGTCTAAGATATTGTGCCGGTTTGAGTGTATTGTGTCCCCCAAATGCCATTATCTTTGTGGTCTTGTGTGGGGCAGGCGTTTTGGTGATGGTTGGATTTGCTTGGAATGTGCCCCACCCAGCTGTGGGCAATGATTCTGATGAGATGTTCCCATGGAGGCGTGGCCCCACCCATTCAGGGTGGGCCTTTATCAGTGGAGCTATATAAATGAGCTGACTCCGGGAGAAAAGAGAGTGCAGCTGGGAGTGATGTTTTGAAGAGAAGCAAGCTTGCTAGAAAGAAACATCCTGGGAGAAAGCCGTTTTGAGGCCGGAGCTTTGGAGCAGATGCTAGGTGCCTTCCTAGCTAGCAGAGGTTTTCCAGACGCCATTGGCCATCCTCCGGTGAAAGTACCCGATTGCTGAGGTGTGACCTTGGATGCTTTGTGGCCTTAAGACTGTAACTGTGTAGTGAAATAAACCCTCATTTTGTAAAAACCTATCCATCTCTGGTGTTTTGCATCCTGCAGCATTAGCAAACTAGAACAGATATAGTCTTTATTCTGACAATAAAATTGAGTAATTTTAGTCAACAGGATGGATGGAATAAGTCATTTGCAAGATCTTCCCAGCTGTCGACCTTAACTCAGATCTGCTTTGAATATTAGGCTTAAAGTTCAGCGATACCGCAGATGGTCTCAGAAGGAACAGCAGAATTGAAAATTCTCTCTATGGACACCAGGGAACTATGGCACAGTTTACATCATGAGGAATCTTGGAAAATCTCAGTTTAGGCTCATTTAGGAATTTGACCACTTGGCTTTAGACTAAATTCTCATACCATCTCATTGTAATTTATTATAAGAAAAACTTTAAAATCAACTTTAAGCACATGATCCTAAAAGCTAAGAAGTAGTCACAGCTGAATCATTATATTGCACAAATTTGGCAACATTTACTCTATCTGTATACTCATTTCTTCAAATTACTGCAATGCTAAATGGTGATTTTACCATTGTTTAAAGGGAAATGATTATACTATAACTGTGGAAATATGTTACTGTATCGCAGTATAAAAGAAGTAACAGATGAATATCTATTATAGAACAGTTTTGCCTACTTTAAATGTGCTTATAGTTTAAAAAAATGAAGTTTTAAAAATATACAAGCAAATATCTCTGACTGTTTTGTTTTATTTTTATCCATTAAACATCAGATGGTCTGTTTTAATTCTGTAGAACATTAAACTTATGGTTTTATTATTTCTCCAGATCGAATTCCCTGGTTGAATATATCCCTAGCAGTAAGTTACAATATAAAACATTTAATTCAAATAAATAAATGTTCATTTATTAAGAGAGGCCAAGAAAAGATCATACCTGGCTGACAGTTCATAATTAATAACGGGGAGAGGTAATTAAAAAATTGAAAACTTTTGGCTCCAGACTTTCCCCATTTTTCTACATTGGATATGCTAACTCTACTTCTTCTTTAAATGACTTATTAATGTCATGAACTGCATGTGAGTGGCAACAGAAATAATGTCACTTTTAGAATTAGGATCCATTTCTTACAAAATGTGGCATATCTTTCCCCTTATGGGGAAACTCATTCCCTCACAGAATTTAGGAGATTGTAGAAGTGGCTTAGGGAGAATGCGTAGAGATTGAAATTGATAATAAGGGACTTGGGAGAGAGCCCTGACAGGGAAAATTGAAAAACTTTCTGAGTTATATTAAAAAAACCACTTTCATTAATTGTAACAAAGGCAATATACCAAGGAAAATGTCAAAAGTGGGGGATATAAGGGAGGGGTATGGGATTCTTGCTGTGGTTGTTGTTTCTCCTTTTTAATTTTTTTGAAATTCTTTATTCTTTTATTTTTTTCCTCTTCTTTCTTTGCAGAAGAAATGGAAATGTTCTCATATAAATTGTGGTAGCGAATGTTTAACTATATGATCGTACCAGAAGATATTGATTATTCACTTAGGATGGATTGTATGGTGTGTGAATAAAAGTGTTTAAAAAATAAACAGAAAGACACACGTTCTGGAGGAGATGTTGAGAGAGACATACACCTGTTCACAGTTGGTAGGGCAGTAGAAAGGTGCAGCCCCCCTGGAGGGCAGTGTGCTGGTTCCAAAGGAGGCTAAGTATAGGGTTGCCATGTGATCCTGCAACCCCACTATTAGAGGAAGACCTGGAAGAACTGAAAGCAGAGACATGAACAGAAATTTGCCCTCTGGTGTTTATGGTGGCATAACTTGTGTTCATGATTTGCAATGAATGGAGGTGGCCTAAGGGTACATCGATAGGTGAACCGAAGGGTGAACTGTGGTGTATGCACGCAGAGGAGGACTGAGCTGCTGCAAGGAGGAGTGAAGCTGTGAGCCATGCAACTAGGTGAATGAACCTTGAGGACATTATGGTGAGTGAAATAAGCCAGAAGTGAAAGGACAAATATTGTAAGGCCTCACTAATATAAACAAACTGTAATGGGCAAATGCTGAGAACTAAATTAGAGAGCATAGATTATCAGGGGATAGAATGTTGGTGAAGATTAGGCAATAGACAATGCAGGAGTACAGAATGCTCACTAAGCCTTATTGTAAAGTTTCCTAGATTGTAAGCTCTTATGGCAGTAACATCTATTCCTGAGTTTTAACTGTTTTAAGAGATGTTTATTTGGTACAAAAATTTAGTTCTCTGTGGCACGCTATCTAATTTAACCTGTATGGTCAGTTTATTTAAACAACATAATTACATGGAAACTAGAATAGGGAATGAGGGTTATTCTGTAGAGGTTAACTTAATATCCTGATACATCCCAGATTATTTGGGGTACAAAATAAAAATCTATATATATATGCAAAGTTTCCTTGAGGGACTGGGGGAAAATGTGGAAATATTGAACTTCCTCCACCTGGGAAATTCCTGATACTCTTGCAAGCACTAGGGTCTCCTAATTTAATAAGTCAAGCCCACAATCTTGGGACTTACCCTTATGAAATACATTCCTGCAAAGGAGAAGCTAAACTTACTTATAATTATGCCTAAGAGTCACACCCAGGGAGTCTCTTTTGTTGCTCAGATGTGGCCTCTCTCTCTCAGCCAACCTGCAAATAAACTCACTGCACTCTCCCCATGTGGGGCATGACTCCCAGGGATGAGCCTGGTCCTGACATTGTGGGATTGAGAAAGCCTTCTTGGACAAAAGGAGGAAAAGAAATGAAACAAAATAAAGCTTCAGTGGCTGAGAAATTTCAAACGAAATTGAGAAGTCATTCTAGAGCTTATTTTTATGCATTATATAGATCCTTTTTAGTTTTTAGTGTATTAGAATAGCTAAAAGGAAATACCTGAATCTGTTGAAGCGTAATCCAGTAGACTTGATTCTGGATTACGATTGTGTAACTAAATAGCTTTTGTCTTGTGACCGTGTGTTGTGAAAACCTTGTGACTGGCACTCCCTTTATCCAGTATATGGGCAGATGAGTAATAAAATAAAGACAAAAAAATTTATAAATAATAGGGGAATAAGAGGCATGGATGTTTGGGGTGTTCTTTTTTATTTTTAATTTTTTCTTCTTATGGAGTAATGAAAATATTCTAAAATTGTGGAGATGAATGCACAACTGTATGATGATACCATGAGCCACTGATTGTACACTTTGGATGGATTATATGGTATATAAATATATCTCAATAAAATTGCATTAAAAAAAAATCCCAACCACTTTAAAATGGCAAGGTGCATTTATCTAGGGACTAATCAGCAGGCTATTGTGAACTTTGTTCAGCTGTGTCACAGTCTCATCAAAGGGAAGAGATGTGGCATTAGGATTAAAGGACAAAGGAATTGAGGTCTTAGAAAATGAGTGCTTGATAATTGTAAAATGGCCACAATCCTTCACTCTTCCTTGACTGTTTGCAATGCAACATTTCACTCTCCACCACAAAAAGGCATGTTTCTCTTCTCTTTGTATCAGATATGGCCTTGTCACTGGCTTTGCTCACTAGAATGCAGCAGAGGTGAATGTGGACAGGTTCCAAACTGAGGCTTCAACAAGACTTGCATGTTTTCTCTCTTTCCCTATTGGGACCCTGTTTAAACTGTGAGATCGAGCCCAGGCTAACTTTATGGAGAAGAGAACAATATATGGTGACCCAGGTCAGCCCAGCTGTTTCAGCTGAGACTCCAGAAATGTGAGGAAGATCAGAGCCAAGGTCAGTAATGCCATCTATAGAATGTGCCATTGAATGCAGATGCATGATGAATGAAGAGCAAAAGTATCACCCATCTGCTCCCAGACTAAATTACTAACCTCAAGGATTGTGAAATCAATAATGGTGGTTTTTCAATCCACAAAGTTTAAGTGGTTTGTTATACAGCAGTAGCTAACTGATACAAAGCCTTTGTGGTACTTATCAGGAAAATGTTATTTTTGAAGAATGGGGAAGCTAGACTTAATAAACATTTATCAATGTTAGTGAAATGACATTGATGTAAGGCACTAAATACAGGGGAAAAGTTAAAACCAGGCTTTAATGCAATGGAGTGTGAGGGTAGATCTGAGGAGTTCAGCACTATATAACTCTTGAAGTTTCTATGACAATTCATTCAAACTTTTAGAAAATAAAATAGATTTATCACTGATGAACAAATCAATTAGGGCAGGAATACACTTTTTTCCAATTACACTCATCTATGGATGCAGTATAGCACAACATTGTCCAATAGCTCTTTCTGCAATTATGTGAACGTTATACAGTAGAGTATGAACATGACTGCAGGTGCCCATGCAAATGATCTCGTATAAAGGGAATATGGGCAGTGATCCGGTTTGCTAATGCTGCTGTTATGCAAAATACCGGATATGGATTGGCTTTTATAAAGGGGATTTATTAGGTTACAAATTTATAGTTCTAAGGCCATAAGGTGTCCAAACTAAGGCATCAACAAGAGGATACCTTCACTGAAGAACATCTGATGGCCTCCAAACACCTCTGTCAGCTGGGAAGTCATGTGGCTAGCAGCTGTTGGTCCTTTTCTCCTGGGTTGTGTTTCAAAATGGCTTTCTCCAAAATGTCTCTGGACTTTTGTCTTAGCTCCTCTTTCTCAGCTCCTGTGCTTTATTGCTTTTTTCTCCAAGGGTATTTCTCTCTAAGCATCTGGGGGTCCTCTCTTAGCTTCTCCAGGGCAAACTCTGGGTTTCATCTCTTAGCTTAGCATCTCCAAATGCCCTTCTGTCTGCATCTCCAAGCATCTCCAAGCATCAGCATCAGCATCGGCTCTTGAGCTCTCTTAAGTGGTCCAGTGAACTAATCAAGACCCATCCTGAATGGGTGGGGCCACACCTTCAGGAGATAATTCAGAGTTCTCACCCACAGTTGAATGAGTCACATCTTCATGGAAACATTCAATCAAAAGTTTCCACCCTAATCAAGACTAATAAGTCTATTCCCACAAGATAGCATTAAAGAACATGGCTTTTCTGGGGGACATAATAGATCCAAACCAGCACAGGCAGTTTAGGATTATCCAAATGTGTCTAATAATTACTTGGAGAAAAATGAGAATGAGGAGAAAGGATAGAGCTAGCATGACCATTTGGTATGAAGTTTAATGATGGACAAGAATTTACACAAGAATGAGACCATTGTGGTCTGCAACACGTAGTGAGACCTAAGCCAATTGTGATCCCGTATGCTCTGAAGCATTGCGGGCAGTACTGTTGCAAGATTTTAGATAAGGAAAAAAGGAGAGATTAAAGAAAAATTGGGATTTCTGAGGAGAGATCAAAGTAAAATGGGAGTTTTAATTGAGCAAAATATTAAAGAGTTTCGGGCATAACAGGAAGGAAAAGGGAACAAACTAGTGGTAATATAGAGACTTTTCTCTGAACAATGTTCATTTATATCGGTGTATAAAGCAATGGATGCAAATTTACTTAATTAGTTTTCCCCCTACCTTTAAGGAGAATTGATAATTGCATGGCCCATCCTCTCTTATTCAACTGTTGTTTTCTGGACACTTGTGAGTCTGGTAATAATGAAGCAGTAGGGATTTTAGAACTCGGTGGATCATAAAATGACAAATGGGTTGAAGCCCACCAAGCATCCAACACTCATTTCCTTCTCACGCATGTATGAGGAGGGAATAGATGGACAGAGCTAAGGAAAGAGCAGCTGCTGTTTCTGCTTTTCTCCTCTTGATAATGTTCATTACTGGCCATTTGAAATTTCTGCCATTACAAAATCATCTAATGACATGATATTTCCCATCCAGTATTTTCATGTTGCCTTAAATTATGTAGCATTGAATGGTATTTTCTAAAAATTTCATACATTTCAGGGAGAGCTTAGGTTAAGGTTCTATAACTGATAAGGGACTTTGAATAAAAATTATGAGCAATGACATTGATTTGAATAATTGTCCACAATTTATGACCATTAAAGAGGCCAGAATGTGGAGCGAGATGAGCTTCTGCCAGAAAGATTGACATTTGCTGCCATTAGGAGAGCATCAAAGCCAGAAGCTCCAGCTGAATAAGTGTTAAAGCAGAAATGGGAAATGTTTTATATGAGAGTAGAGTAACAAATAGAACAATTTTGATGTTAAAAGGGGGAAAATGTTTAGGGAATACTAATGTGATGCTATTTATTTCATAAAGTTATCAATATGGTTTGTCTACTGGGAATATGAAGTGTTTATTATACAAACTTTTAAAAAAAATCCTGTTTTATATTGTCACTGTCTCTTTGCCATTGCCCTCTGAGCTCCCCTGGCCATGTACGAATATGAAGAATAACAACAGAATTTAGTTGCTGGAACATTTGCCAGTTGTCTTTGGGCAAAGAAACAGGGAAAGATTATATTTCCGAGAATGAGTAGTATCACATGTGATTTTAGACAAGGGTCAGATCGTTTTGATAAGGAGGCTGCAGGCACATAGGGTGGCAGTATTTAGGACCCATGTCAAGAAGACAGGAAATTAAAGGCAAGAGAAAGGCCAAATCCTCGAAGGAGCTGGGAATCCATGCTGCCCAAGACAGAGGGTCCGGAAATGAACGGGAAGATCTGCCAGTGCTCATCAATGAGGGGCGACGAGAAGGAGGAGTGAGAGTGCAAGAGTCTTCTCTCTGTTTCGCTGTGTGCAGCCTCAGCAAATGTTGACACAGCTCCCTGTGAAGTGACAAGCTAACCTGAAGGACTACAGTAAAGCCACAGACTCAAAATGGTCTGATTCTGGAAATTTGCAATACCTAATTACGAGAAGGTACCTGTTGCCCGTAATTGCCTATTTTGCCTTTTTGTAAATGTTGTTCCTTATTAAAAAAAAAAAAAATATATGGGGAGCTAAGAGTTTACATAATTTAGAGAATACTCAATTAGAAGTAAGCCTGGAAACTTACGACAATAGCATACAGTGATGGCAATTACACTTATATAAGCATTTAATGTAAGCCAAATCAAGGACTGTTCTAAGATTCACACACACACACACACGAGATTCAATCATAATAATTAGCTTATGTGTGAGTTCCTGTTATCTGATATTATAATATCTATTTTGCAGGGAAGGGAATTGATAAAAAAGAGTTTAAATTTCCCATTGTCATACTGCTAATAATTGGGCAGTCAGGATTTGAACGGTAGGCTGTGCTTCTAACCACAATGCAATACTGTCTCTCCACAGTATTCAACATGTTTTTATTAATAACCCATTGTATTCTTGCATAGAAGGCAAAAATGGGTAAGACAAAAATCAAAACAAAATATGGACCCTGCCAAAAAAAGATGAAAACTTTGAGAGGAAATTTATATAAATCACATAAGATGTGGTAAAATGTGATATATGTCTGCAGTGAAGTGAATGATGAATGCCATCATGGCTCATCATGTGGGATCTGGGGACAGAATACTTGAGCTGGAATCTGAATTCTGCCACTTAAGAGGTGTCTGGCCTTGGGCAAGTTAATTACTCTCTGAGCCTGAATTTCCACATTTGTGAAACATATTAGTAGTAGGAAGCATGCAGAGTATGTTTGTGAATTAAAGTGTATAGAACAGTGCCTGGCACAGAGCAACCACCCCCCAATATGGTATTTTTACTCATTGCATGTAAAATCCAAGACCTTTTAAAAACATGTATCTTGAAGCTTGAAAATTAGTAACACTCTAATATAGATGGATAGATGGACGGATGGATGGACGGATGGATGGATGGATGGATGGATGGATCGATGGGTGGGTTGATAGATTAGAGAGATAGATGATAGATAGATGGATGAATAGAATGATGGAAGGATGGATGATAAATAAATATGAAGATGGAAGGATAGAAAGAGAGATATACAGATAGAATCACACAAAATTGAATAACTAAATGAATTAGTCTGTTAAGTACATGTCTGATTGTACTATTTATAATTTCATTTTGTTTTCTAACAATTTAAGAGGAGTAAGTGAAAATGAATAGTAAGTTGATTCTGATATAAACTCGTACAGCTCAAAGTTAAACCAGTTTATTGCTTCCCAAGTGAGGTAGCTACATATCTCCATCTTTCAAATGGACCTCTATTTGAATTTTCTCCAAGATGTTAGGCTGTATTTCTCATTCGAGTAGGTGTTCATTACAATCACAGTGTGTGTGGAGCAGAGTGGGGAGGAGAGCGGCACTTTTTTCTGGGATAACAGCTGTGAAGATGAACAGATGCAGTTGATTAGCTGTGCGGTGTTGCTGATTCTTAGTAATTGTTATGAGTATTGAAATGTGGCTGAAATGATACGCTTGGCAATATCAATTTCTGTAGCGTCTTATTCCTATTCATCACATTTGTAATTCTTGTGTTTATCCAGTTCATGGGAATTTTCCTTTTATGACTATTTAGATTTCATTAGTCATCTCTTCTGTTAACATACCAAGCTGTGGGTATGTTTGTTAGTAAATGATCATGAAGGAGAAATGAAAGGAAACAGGCCTCTCAAACTGAAGAGCCAAAAGATGAAATCTGTCGTATTTTTATGTATTTAGAGTCTGTTATTGAAACGATACTGTGTTATAGAATAAGCACGTTAAATTAGTGAATATTCAGCCCTCAATCATTCATTGGAATTGGGGCTTGTTATCCTATCTGGATAGTACTGCAAATGAGACCAGATATCAGCTTAAATCTCTATGTTGAGCCAGGCAGCTTGGAATTGTTGAGTTTGTTGTGGTCTGTACTGAAAACACCAACTGGCAAATGTGCTTGTTTAAGCCCCATCGAATCAATACATCTTGGTGTGACTAAGTATGCATGGTGCTCTCTTGTTAGGCAAAGAGCATTGTAACCTTACTTTTAATACAAGAGACAATGACACACTGAATTCTGGACATATCTATGTAAATATGGATGTGTCTGTTGATTTTGGAAATCACGTTCAGACCCATTGTAAAAACTCAACCAAGGAGGGGATAGGAATATAGGAGCTTGATGTTTTGTAATTCCTCAAGGCTTCCCCAAAACTTGATTTTGGTTTGTTTGTTTCTTTTCTTTTCTTTTCTGCCTTCCGCTAACAACTTGTGAAGTTTTGGTCAGAGTAAAGCTTATTCCAACGTGAAATGAACCTTGGTGGACTTCGGATTTTGGAACTTGATAATTATTGAATTGAGTGGCAGTTTTAGTGTCATTCATGGAGCACTTCCAACTTTATGTATTTGTTTCTCATCTTTTGCTTCCTGTGACATGTGATCTCTGCTGCTGTTTCATAGAATTTTTAAATATATGGCATTCCACATTGATGAGAAGTATCGCCATGTGAAAATTATATTAATGTTACAATAGGTTCTGTGAGGAAATAAAATTAACTCATTTTGCTATTTGTGTCTGGGCCTGTGTGTTGCGAGTCCTCAAACCACCCTCAGGTTTGATGATGTTCTAGAAAGACTCTTAGAAAAGCTGTAGTCCTCACAGTTACCATTTATTACAGTGAAAGGAAACAGATTAAAGTCAGCAAAGAAAAAAGGCTCATAGAGTGGAGTTCAGAGAAATCAGGAAGGAGCTTCCAGTTGTTCTCTCCGGTGGAGTTGGACAAATGACATTTAATCCCCCTAGTGTTGATGTGTGACAACATGCTTGAAGTATTGCCAACCAGGGAGGCTCACCCGTGCCTCGGCATCAGGGTTGTCCTGGGGGTCAGTCATGTAGGCATGAAACACCCATAGTACCAACCTTAGCTATTCTGTCTCCAGTGCCCACAAAGGTCAAACTGATACAGGATGACCCAGGTCCCAGATGAACAAAAACAAGCATTGTCTATAAATCATATTGTTAACATACACCATCTGGCTTGGCCCAAGTTCTTGGGTATGCAAAGATACTCTTCTCAGACAAGCTATCCCACGGGCTTGGAGCTTATTTCCCTGGAGCAGGTGAAGGGCAAGTCCTTTCTTTGAAATGTGCAGGGTTTGAGCATCCCAAGCAAATCCCACTGAGTTAACCCTTTACTGCACTGTCTGGTAAAATATTTTGGAAATATACAGAATTGTGTATTTAATAAATGCAGGGAAGGTGAAAATTTGCTCTTTGCAATATCAATTTAATGAGGAAAATTGTCAATTTAGTTGATAAAATGGCAAGTGAATTAACTGAGAAGCCCACATAGACCAGCTTTAACCTGAAGTCTGAGAAGCTCTGTTGTATTTTATTTTACTCTGAGAAAATTACATTATGTAGCAACATAACAGCATCCTTTTGGTACTGAAATAATATTTATTGTTTACAAGCTCTCAATGGATTTTATGTCAAAAAAAAAAAAAACCTCAGAATCTTGTAGACCCCATGGTAGCATACATATTACTATAGCAATGTTAATGTATTTGACTAGAGTACACATCAGACTATATTATCCTCAGAATGTATATTTTCACCAAATTTTCCTATTGCCTTTGTTGCTGAAAAACTCCCTAGAATGTAGAGAGAACAACATGGAAAATGTTGTTTTCAGTGATTGACAACAACATGGAAAATCTTGTGAGTTCATATTTTAAGCTGCAGAAAGGACTGTATCAAATAATATGTTGGAAAGAAAATGGAGAGCAATTGTGCATTTTAGTGGCAGAAAGATCAGATTCTACAACACGGATCTAGTTCACTGGCATAAATGATAAGACCAACATTGGGGTGCCTATGGATGATAGCAGCTGAGATCTACACAGGTGATAGACAACAAATCTCTGTCAGGGAGTAGTTACCGTTACGGTGTTCAGTTTCAAGAGAATGATATCATAATATCCATTATAAACCGCTCATGCCTATAATACATTTTAATTTTAAACCATTCAATTTGGAGAAAATTTTAATACATAAATCACAAGCTTGATATTTACAAATTATTTTTCATAACTGTGTAGGCAAAAAATCTTTAGATCTGTGAAAAATGGGACACTTAAGCAAGGCCTTAAACACAAGGAGAGTTAAGGATGGGGAGACAATGTAAATCAGTATATGACCATTTCTCAAGCAACAGATGCCATGCTCTCACCCCTTCCTTCCAAAGTCCTATCCCAACTGGCAACTCCCACTGTTATTCACAATTCTGAATTTAAGAAAAAAAAAGACAAGATGGAGGACTTGTATATAACTTATTTCATGGTAAAACCTGTCCAAAAAAGAAATGAAGCCGTGTACTGGGTTGATTTATCTTACTTAACACAATGATTCTTACATTTCCCTGCAGAAATAGTAATGTCATCGGTTAGAGACTCCCCTTTTCAACCAGTTCTCAAAGAGGTATCTAGTGCATTTCTAAAATGTGGCACATTATGAATTTGTCAACAGATCTGGCCTCAACGGTTTCAGATAAAATATTGTAAGTTTGCTACTTCAATGACTACTCAGGCACATGCCCCCACATATGAGCTCAGATTGTTTCAGATTCTAGATTGCCTTTGAAGTTGCCTTGAGTCATACTTTATCTGCTTAACTATGCTGGGGAAGAGAGAACCCACACGGTAATTTACTGCTACCCTGATAGGAGTGACCTTACGCCGTGAGCCGTAGCGTGATGTAAAGGAAGGAGCACGGCACAGCAGCCGGACAGACACGGGCACTGCTCTCACCGCATGACCAGCTTATTAGCTATGTGACCTGCAGTAATTTATTTAGTTTATTCACCTTCAATCCTTCATTTGTAAAACGCACACAATAATACTCAGCTTATTGAATTATTTTGAATAATTCAATAAGGTTACTTACATATACTCTGTGGTTACTTACGTTTAATAAAGTCATCTCAACATTGAATTAGCAAATACTAAACCATTGCTCCTAGATGAAATACAGGGTTAGGTTCCTGCAAAACTCTAGTCACCCATTTTCATCAATTGATCAATGTATACCCATGTTTTATGTGTGCTGCTGTTTAAAGATACCTTATTTAAAATATACTGTCAATTAAGTACAATTGAACTCACAACCGACAGCATGCATGAGCAAAGCCATGTAAGTCATGTATTTTCTCTGGAAGGCACACCACAGCCTTCTTGCACTTAGGAAACACTAGCATTATGCTGGGGGACCTTCTTAACAGCAAAACAATCAACAAAATGCACAGAAATACAAAAAAATGGGGCAGTAAGTATACCACAAGAGCACTTGCTTACAGCCTGAGAGCTTAAACAAAAAAGCAGAGTCATGTTATTCCACTTCTGTTGGGAGCATGGATGTCAGTTGACTCAAATTTCTCACTGTTTTGAGCATGTCTTCGACTGATGGTGAAAGCTCTGTGAGTATTGAATTGGGGGGTACAAACAAATTTTAGTGAGTAGGCTAATTCACAAACAAGGAATCCATGAATAATAAGGATTAACTGTATCTAGGTATATAAAGCTCCTGAGCCACAGTAAATGTTTTACAAATGACAATTGTCAATGATAGGTTGTTGCTATTTGTTTGTCTGGGTCTTAATTATTCAGTGAAAAGAAATCAAGCTTATTAGTGCAATACTAAAATATGGTTTATGATAAATAATGGAATGAATAGGTTACAATAGGTTAAAATTGGTTCTTGATTTCAGTTATGTACAGAAGGGATCCCTGGAAATTAAACTGATCACAACAAATGAGCCACATTAGAATGGTCTCAAAAATATATAGGTAGTGCCCAGAACCCTGAAATTGCATGTGGGGCGAACAATTATATATATATGACAAGTTTACGAACAATTTTCCATTTAAAAGATGGAAACTACAATTCATGAAGTACTAAAATCACAATGTTTCCTTAATTTTTGAACTAATTAACAGCATGCTTCTATGTTAATATAAGAGATGATGGAAAACACTTTACGATAAGTTTCTACAACATTATTTCAGGATAATAAATTATAGTCCTGCAAAAATGTGGTTGTCCTCCCTTCAGTACTTTCATTTTCATGTTATAAACTTCCTGTATATCTCTGTAATATAGAAAGGTAATTTTATATTAGTAATAAGCACAAAAAATCAGATATGCTATTAGCATTAAATTGTCATCATTGCTTATTTAAATCTAACTAAATCTTCAGAATCACTTTTTTCTTTCATAGAGATTTCTCTGTAATGTCATTTTAACAAGTGAAGTAGGTTATTGAAACTAAAAATGAGAAAAAAAAGTAATTATGGAAAGTGAAATTGTTTAAATTTCAAATGTACAACAGATAATTAGTAGCTTATTATAATTCCATCACATAAGTACTCTGCCTTGTAATTGGAGAGTCAGTAAGGAATTAAATTCTCTCATAATGGATTCACTCAAAGAAAACTAAAGCCCCCGGAAGTCAGACTTAATGTCTTCCCATTTGGGGTAGTACTCCTACTCAAGAAATTATTGTATCAGCAAGAAAATGGCCAGCTTCAATAGTTAAAAATATTGCCAGCAGAGCAGGGGTCCGTAATGAAGGTCAAGGTTAATTATTTAGCATTAATGAGGGCTGGGGAGAACATTAGTACAGTTTCCACTGTATTTCCAGAAGGGAAAAAAAAAAATTATTCCATTCAAATAGAAAATTTATGATCGTAAAATGCTTCACATTAAGAAAGTTAAATGTTTACCAGTATCTGCTACTTTTATATATCCATTAGCTTTCAAAGCATGACTGCAGATGATGCTTTGATATGCAGGTCAATTTTTGGGGTTTTCTCAATTTGGGCTTTTAAATTTCCCCTTCCGGGTATTTAATGCATTATCTTAAAAAACACATTTAACATGCAAAGATGGAAACGGTGTGATGATGCACCCTTGAGTCAAGAAAAGCCCTGCAGCTCGGGGAGGATATGCTAGAATAGTCAGCATTGCAGGCAAGCACCCCCTCAGCGACCGCCGCAGGAAAGGCGGCCAAAGGCCACCTCCAGATTTCCACATCTCCATCTGCTCCATCCATTGTTCAAACTATTTTGACTCTTCTCCAGCATGAAGTAAAAGTCTGAATTCTTGAATGCATTATTTTCTTGAACCACAATTAATGTCTTCACATTTCCTGCTATAAACTTGGAAACCAAGCTTCCTGAGGTCCAGCTCTGATGAAATTTAAATATGCAGGAACACATTTTAGTTAAGAATTTACAAAATGTGAAAAGATTACCTAGAACATATTTAATTTAAAAAGCATGTGTACTTTTGAACTTATTTGCTGATATGAAATATTATACTTAGCATTTCTTTTATAGACTCAAGCTAATTATTCTTGTACTGCATAATTACAAAGATCTAAATGACTATAAAACCCCAAGTTATGTAAGTCATGGAGACCTCCCTTATTTTATGGGTGGGAGAATGGGTTCTATTATCTGACCACCTTCAATACATAATATTATTATTGTTACTATTATTACTCTAATATTTTCAATAGATGGTATTTATAGTCCATAGAAATTGATAAATCTTTGTATACCAACCATCTAATTTAGTAACCTTGCCATTTTGCCATATCTGTTCCAGATTTTTTTGAAAAAATAAAAACACCAAAAATATAATTAGAGATCCCTTGGTTATCCCTTCATCTTTTCAGAGAAAAGTAGTATCACATATTTGATATTTATTACACTTATATATCCTCATAATAATACTATGGGTGCATAATATATATTTTTAATTGTATTAAGGTGGTACCATATGTACATATATTCACTGATCATTATGATCTTGAAATTGACTGATGTTGATACATGTAGCTCTAGTTTACTTTAACTGCTATATACAATTCCATCCTAGGAACATGATTCAAATTATTAATCAAGTTTTCCAGGGATGGATGTTACATTTTTTTACAATTTTTCTGGATAGGCTTATATATGTACCTTAATGATCACATGCTATGCTTTTCTAAAATTCATAACTAGAAGTGGAATTGTTAGTTTAAAGTTATTCAAAGAGATCTCTCTTGTATTTCTGTATTTTCTCCTAAACTTCGCATTATCCAGCTTTTAAAATGCTACCAATCATACCCCATTGTGGTTTTATTGTCATTTTCATGATTGCTGTTGAGATTGAGCAACTGGTTTTCAGTTCGGAGGCCCTTGAGTTTCTTCTTTCTTGATTAGACTATTGATGACCTCTGTCCAACATTCTTCCCAGCTTATTGCATTTTTTTCCTTAAGGATTCATATTTATTATATTTTCTGAATATGTTTCTGGCATAAGTTTATGTGCCCACATATTCTGCTGGTCTGTGGCTTGGTTTTTTTCTTTGTTTGTGGAGATTTTACTTAACATAAAAATTATATTTTAAGCAGTTGAACATACTAATCTTTTCTTTTATGTTATTTCCTTATCATGCCAAGCTTAAGAAGTGTCAAAGAAAAAACTGCATCCAGCAATGTTAATTTACAAATTAGGATGACTTTATTCAAGGACTGCTGCAGCAAGTAAGAGAAAACAGAGCTCAACTTTGTCGAGACAGAGAGTGGTGTGTTCTTAAGAGCAGAGTGGGCTAGTGGGAAAGCCCTGGAAGGCTTCAGACACACTGGTTGTTGGAATGGGCGAGTGATTCACTGGGTTTGCAATTAGGGCTGTTTCCTCCAGAATGCTATCTTTTACTGTGATTAGGCTACTGGAGCTTATAAGTTTCAGGAAAGAGGACGAGAGGATAAGGAACTCACCAGTTAGGCTCCTGTCATGTGCCTCAATATAAGGTCCAAGGTGAGAGGGAGTCAGGGCCTGGAGGTGGGGAGAAGCCTCTCTAAAGGTCAGCCGAGCTGAAGGGAAGTTAAGGCCACCCTAGTCCTCAATTAGTCTCTCCCTGAATTCATGAAATACTCTCCCATATGGTCTTATAAAATTGTCGAAGTTATTTTCTCTCCCCACTTTGTAAATGCCACTTTAATGCCTTCTACTATTTATGTTAGCCTTTTAGGTGTAAATTAAGTTTCAGCGATTAGGTGAATTCATAGGAGATTAGAAAAGCAAAAGTGAGTCAGCAGCCACCCTCTTGTCCCTGTTGTTTCTGACAGGGAAGGTTGGAGAAGAGTCATCGTTTATGACTGTTCTCAAGGCCTAGTGTCTAACCACTGAATTTTTAGGTGTGAAATTGCTGTGGCAAAGGGAGAAGGGGCAGCATAGAAGCTTCCAGATCTGTGGTTTGACTTTGCTCTGGGAGCCTCCCCCTTACCCAGCACCCTCTGAGACTCCATTTGAAGTTAACTGTAGGGAGATATCCTCCTTTGAGACATCAGCTTTTAGCTGATCAAGTCTGGGAGTCAGAGGATACCTATTTTTGGCCAGGCTTATCATTTTTTGTGCAATTCAATTCTTTGAAAAATATTATCAAGATTGTCTTCCTACATAATGCAAAATTAACCTCACCTAAGCTTCTCTAACTTGCCAAACTTCCTGTTTTCTTTATAGGATTCTGCTCCCGGCCAAACCTTCTGCACTTTGATTTGCCATCAAAGGGTTTGGGACCCTCTGAAATAATGGGTTGGGAAAGGGAAGTAATGACCCCAATTTAATTCTCGGCTTTGAATTGCTTCTCCTTGTCATAATGGAAGGGGAATTTTTTTTCCTTTCATTTATCATATATTTTTTAATTGTAGAGTATCACATATACACATAAAAGTGATAACTTTCCAGGTGCAATTTAACAAGTAGAGAGCAAATTTCAAAAAATACTATAGGTTTCAATTCCACAGTTTCAGTTATTTCCTTATTATGAAATATAGCATATATCCAAAAAGGTAATATCTTTCAAAGTATAATTTAACTAGTAGATATATAGGAACGTACCAAAATTATTATGAGTTATAGTACCATAGTTTCAGTCATTTCCTTATTGTGAAATCTAACATATATACAAGAAGCTACAGTTTTCAAATTGTAACAGATAATTTTATATAATTTTCTTTTCCTTAGGAAGGGGGGCCTTTGAGAGAGGCTGAGCCAGTCCTATTTCCTGATGTTTGGGTTACAGTTCAGTTCTTCTAACTGGGTCGATGGATTCTCAGACCATTTAGATCCTAGGTCCCTTACAACGAGCCTCCCTGCTCCGGCAAACCCCTCTCAATCTCCTGTTTACAAACTCGCCACCCCTTGCTGGAGAAGATTCCTCAGATCTGCTCAAAGCAGCACCCAACACTGACAGGGAACAAAATGCAGGGTGAGCCGTCCAGCGTGCCCAAATGACCAATTCCTGAGACACTGGAGTTTCAAAGAAAGAATTTATTGCTAAAAACGCAGCAGGAGATCAGATGGCCTATTGACCTAAAAATCTCTCTCCCAGAGTCTAAGGAGTTTTAGGGGTCTTATAGATTTGAAGAAGGGAACATGGGGTGGTTACTATCACAATAGCAAACATAAACAAGGCTGAGACAAGGTTAGAATAACCACCACAATAGTAAGCAGAGCCTCCCTGAGGCTAGTTCAGGGAGTCACAGTAATTTTAGGTATTAACCTTTTGGCTATTCTATGACATTCCAGAAAGCAAAAAAAAAAAAAAAAAACAAAAACAAAAAAATACCCACATCTTTATAATGATTCAGTAATCATAATCGTTTTTTGTTACCTCTTAGTTATAATATCCATAAGCATTCTGCTTTTTATGAATCCATTTCTCTATAACTTGAGGCTCTAGAGTAACTCGATCCATCCTCAAATCATTAATGTGATTTTTAATAAACATTTGCTACAGCATGACAATAAACAGGAGTTTTGCAGTCTGAAATATGTTACTTTGCTGCTCCCTGCCCAGTCTCTGAGATAAAAGCTCCTGGTTCCGCTGACTTCTCCCCTCCACAGCACTCCACACCCAGATCCTTGGTTAGCAGGTGACTGTGTGAGAGAAAGAAAATTTGGATGGCCAGAATGGCAGATTGGGGTGGAAGCTAATATCTCCCTCTATGCATTTTATTCCTTCTTCCTTTTAGAAAGAGAACACACCATGCATCGCCCTCTCTCAGGTTTATCATGTCTTGGTAACTAATGGTGAGCTTGTGAATAAGTTAGGGAAGATGCAATGCAGATTGAAATGTCCTTGTCATTTCCCTACCCGAAAGTTTTTCTTGCAGCTTTTTTTACCTTTCTGGACCCAGCACCGTACGCCCCAAACCAAGGGTGACTGAACTGAGCTCCCTCCCCGCCTGGACCCTGAGTGAGGTGAGGCAGTAGAGCTCTTGACACAGAGTAGATTTGGAGAGGGAGAAATGAGTGTCATCTTATACAGGCCACTCTAATATGTGTTCTTCACTAGGTTTCTGTACGGAGCAGCACACCAGTTCTTAGGCCAGTGGTTGAGTTCTTGGTGTGGAAACCAAGTCTATGTCCTACTTCCGTAGGCCCAAAATTTCCTATGAAAAGATTATCCAAGCCGTGGCTCAGCCATAGGTCTTATTTTTTCCCCTTTCCCTTTTTGATGAGCAGTAACCTCTATCCCAGAGAGACTTTCTCAGGGCCCCCGTCTTATGCGAATCAGTTAGGCCTTCTACCCTGCAGGTACTGAGCTCCAGGGCCTGCTGTCTGATGCCGTTCCCAGATGCCAGCAGGCTTCTGACTTAGCTCCTCTTTTACTTTCCTGGTTGCTGAAGCAAATACCACACAATGGGTTGGCTTAACAACAGGAATCTGTTGGCTCACAGTTTTGAGGCCAGGAGAAGCCCAAAACTGAGGCATCGGCAAGGCAGTGCCTTCTCCCCAGACTGTGGCATTCCAGGGCTGGCTGCTGGTGATCCTTGGTCTTTGGTTTCTCTGTCTCAAGGCAAAGCACATGGCGGCATCTTCTCCTCTCTTCTGGGTTCTGCTGACTTCCAGCTTCTGGCTTCTCTATCTGACTTTCATTCTTTTTACAAAGACTCCAGTAATCCAGATTAAAGCCTGACCTGGTTTTCTGGGGCCGCACCTTAACTGAAATAACCTTTGAAGAGATTATATTTATAATGGTCCACATCCACCAGAATGTGAGCCAAGACCAAGAACATGTCCAAACTGGGCCACACAATTCAATCCCCCACAGGTCTCACCACCGCTTTGCATTTTTGTTCTGTTGATGGTACATAGAAGGGTTTTCTTATATTTGAGTCCACTGTTTATTTTTGTATTTCTCTCTTTATATTTAACTATTAATGTTATGTAGAAGATGGGATACATCAATATAGATATGTTTTAAGGCATTACTTTTCCTTAAAATTCTTTGGAAATAATTTGAAAAGACGTGATGGTAACAATGTTTTGCATAAACCTATTTTATTCACTGCTTGGCAGATAAAATGAATGAAACATCTTTTATCCTTTTAGACACTGAGTTTTGAGGTCCTTGGAAGATCTGGGATGCTAAAGTTTTCTAAAGATATCATCTCTGACTGATGAGATTGTATTCTTCCTCTCTTTGCCTGTACTTCCATTTATCTATCTTGAAGGCATGTTTCTTTCACAAGAAAAGTTTAAAAAAAACTTTCTAATTTAAAACAAATCTCTCAGAGGCTATTTATGAGGTTTTTTTTTTTTTAATTCACAGTAACATTATCACAAAAAAATCAGGCTGATTTTATGAGAGAGATAAAATAATTGTCAGCTTAAATTTCATAATTTTCTTGCATAGTATTACTAAGATTCCTCCTCTTGGAAGATGAAATATAAATGTTTTAACAAGTTTAGATTAGATATTTACTATTTGGGGATCTCCAAAACCAGGCCATAGAGATGGCTTTTTAATATACCTTTTTAATATTAGTAAAACAAATTTGTCTTCCCAAGAGAAGTGATAGATTCTGCATTCCAGAGTAAGGACCCTCTCTCCTTTGCCTCTCATTGGATCTTAGGAGAAGATAAATGAGAGATGACTCATTGGTTTGGAGGTGATCCTTCTGTTAGATTTGACAAAAGAGCAGAAGTGGCAGATATCAGGATAAGTAGTAGAAAAGGATTGGAGCCAGACCACAATTGTTGGGTACAAGGGGTGCCATTATCTTTGCCCTCCATTTATGTTGTCATATGGCCCAAACCTGTTTTTCTGGTTTTTCTTGAGAAAAGAAAGAAGGGAACCTGCACTCTTGAACTAAAATCCATGAAGAATCATCACCACCTCAGCCTCTATCAGACATACTTATGACAAGGGGAATTGTGTCCAAATAAAATGGGAACAAATAAGAGATGGTTGATTGAAACCATCTAGGCACATCACTTGTCACTTTTATTAACGGTAATAGCATGAAAAGTATTCAGTTTAATGCAAAGCTATGTGTGATCTCTAAGAATTCAAAGAAATTAAAAATTTACTGGAAATTGCTCAAACTGGTCCGGATGATATTTGCAGTAATAAATAAAAAATAAATGAAAAAATAAATGACCTAGCTTGGTAGAATTTTGTAATTTTCTTTTCTCTTTCTTTCATTCCCAACCAGCCTATTTTGAAGAGGAAAATTCACTCAACAAGTATAGTCCCAAAAGTTGTCTAATCTGTGAAATTATGGTAGTAATTTTTTTTAATATTAATTTGTATATAATTCATTGGAATGAAAAATACATTTTCATAATATGTTCCAGGAAAATATTTATGAACACACTTGTAATTTGTCCCCATAAACACAATAAAGGATGTACCCCATATTTGTAAAATGAGCATCAAGCAATATGTAAACATGTTTTCTAATTTTCTGTTATAAATACAATCTGTGCTAATAGAATACTTAGAGAAAGAAAATGCCTTCTTCCTCTCAATGAAACCTCTCAGTGCAATCTCTTTGTGTTATTTTCTTCTACAGATATTTCTTTGGGATAACATAAAAATGTTTAAGACACATAAAACTTTTTTTGAAAACAGGAAATAACAATTATTGCAAATGACAATTTCATATTAAATGCAGTAATACAATTATGTCTTAAAAGACTTACTGCACTTCCATAGTTGCCTAAATTAAACTTAGGGCATAATTACATAATGGGGAGTTCCTTCTTCCTTATCTTAAAAAGTAGTTTTAAATGTCACAAATTAAATGTACAAGAGACATCCGAGTAGACCTCAATATAAGTTAGGAGCTTAGGGATCACTTTTACTGATAAGACTTTCATTTTCTAGTGCTCTCTTCAGAGATTTTATTTTATGACTTTCACCTTTTGGAGCTGAGATTCTCATACACTGCCAGGAATCTAGGCTGGTTTAGCTCTTGGAGGCCCCAGACACTGGGCCCTCCATGACAGTGTTCTTTTCCATTTCGCCAGATAGCTCATGGCAGGAAACTGTTTTTACTCTTTTCAATAATTATCATTTCTAGTGGTTTTAAAATTGTATTATTATTGTGTAATTTGCTCTCTTCTACAACAAGGCTACCTGCTACTAGAAGATAGACCTCATGTTTTCTCCCATTCAAATGCATATTTTATAAGATAGTACTATAAGATATGACAGTAAATTTTTTAAAATTCATTTTTGAAAAGGGAATATGATTTGTTATTGTATTGTTAGTTATAGTATTTATCTTGTTACTACTCTCCAAGTAGACTATTGCAAATCTCTTTACAAAAACACTCGATTTTTCAGTATATTATACTTTTTGCTGAAGGAGAAAACCTGACTCATGTTCTATTAATATCACCAAATTATTCAAGGTGCTTAAAAATAAGAGCACACCACTCATTTCTATGCTTTTGGGTTTACTGTTCAATGTGAAAATTATAACAACCCAATAGAGATACATTAGGAAATTGCAAACTGAAAATTTTCTTATATATGTAATTTATGGGTGTTAGGTCATCATGTACAAAGGCCTTGAGACAAGAATAGGGCAGGTATGTTTGAGGGGCAGAAGAAATCCTGCATGAGAGGAAAAGTTGGAGAGGGCTGGAGGGTGATAGGAGATGAGGTCAAAGCATTGGCCAGCCCAGATCATGGCGGGTCTTACAGAGCTTGGCTTTGCAATTTGTTCAAGTGAAGGGGAGTCATTGAAGGGCTTTGAAGGGGGAAATAACATGATCTGATGCACAGTTTCAAAGATTGTTCTCTCCCCACTGTTTCAGAAAACAGTGGAAGAGGTAAAGAAGCAGGGAGCCCAGAAAGAAGGCCATGAGGGTAGTTCATGAGATATGGTGATGGCTTGGCCTCCAGTCTTGGAGTGGGATGTACCACAGGTGGTCCAAAATGGGATATATTTTAAATAGAGACATGGCAGGAGTTTTTGATGAATTAATTTGAGTTATGAAAGGAAAGAAAAATAAATCATTCCAGGGTTTCATTGATCCCAGCAATATGAAGACTGTCAGCCCATTTACTGAACCTGGAAACAATGCTGGAAAAGCAGATTTTGGAACAAAGTGCAGAAAGAGTTTTGCACTGGACGTGCTTGAGAAATCAAGCAAGAAGTTAGATATGATTCTGGAGCTCAGAAAAGTCACTGGGCTAGAACATACATTTGTTAGCAATCAGTGCTTGTATTGTATTAAAGCCATTAGAATGAATGAGATTCCCCCTGAGAGCATCTGTATGAGGAAGAGAAGAGAGGGGACAAAAGACTGAATCCTCTGTCTGTGCTGGTCATTTACATCGTCTTCCAGTGCTTTCATGATTTTCCTTTTTCATTCCTTTTGCCTATCTGGTATCTATTTTTGTTGTAGGGTGAAGGTCTGTGACTTCAGTGTCGTTTTTAGTGCTTTGGTTTGTTTTTATGTCTGTTCTGATTTAACATACCCCCCTCCCCCGCAAGAGGGCACACAATTCCTAGGCTACATTTTCTTTTATCTCCCTTTACGTTGTCAAATAAAAACAAATCTGATAAGGCAAGACTATTTGAAAAGAGTATTGCACTAGGGGGAAGGGGACTACTGTAATACAGAGAAATGGGCTATTGAAATAGAGGGAACACTCTGAATGTAAGACCTGTAAGTATCTTGGGGGAGTGGGATGAGCAGGTGGAGTGATCCATAATTGATCAGAGAATACATTTCCCTGAGGTCGGTTGATTCCCGGGAGGAGCAGTCAAGGAGGGGTTCTGATTTCCCAGGATGGTTGATCTCAAGGGTGGGTCAAGGTCCCAGGGGTAGGAGAGAAGTCTGGCTACAGTTTGGTCAAGTCACATTAGCGTGCACTTTGTGCAGATTAGTCAGTAGGGACAAACAGTTCAGCTGAATATTTATGAAACCAACAACAGGAATTTGGAGCATCTGTGTCTGGTCTTGTCACGGGTAAACAAGAACGCCATTCACAAGTCTTATCTAAGACTTTGTAGTTCCTTGCAGTGAGCTGTTTCTTGAAGCTCAAAAGGATTGGGGGGGTGGGGGGTTGTAACCATTGCTGCTTTCCAGGAACACTGGGTGCAGGTCAAGTTCATCATCATCAACTTCAAAACCATTTTGTCATTTTTTAAAATCTTTTCTATCTTCATTATAGAGAAATTCTACAGATTGTCCTTCACTAAACTGATTGTTTGCCATAAAGTCCAACTTTTTTTTTTAATTTTTTTTCCAATAAGAATTTTAAGTTTTCTATTTCCTGTTTATTTTCCTGAAACTTTTATGGGCAGTATTATCATCAGTTTGTATATTTGTCTCATCCTGTTTAGACTTTTCTTATTTCTGCTTTTGTCAGAACCTTGTCTCCTTGTATCCTGTTGCATATTCTAGGACACTTTGTAAACTTTATTCTCATACTTTTAGGAAAAATTAATTAGGAAAAATTAGGAAAAATTCTTCTGACTCTCAAGATGCAGTTTGGATTTCTCTTGTGTTGTAGAAAACATCTTTATAAAAGTATATTATTTTGTTTTTTCCTTTGTTCAACCTGTAACGATATGTGTACTTATTTAGTATCTGTCATCATGAAAAATGTTTTATTTGTGCTTGTTCTTGCTCTTTGCCCATTTGGTTGTTGTTAGACTCATCTTTTTAAATACAAAGCCAGGAGGCAGGTATATTTAAATATATACTTCACTGAATTTCACTACGCAACGTGCTCTCATATAGTAAGCTCTACCTCATACAAGATTCTCTAACATCCTAAAACATTGACACAAATATATTTATTAAGAAAATTCTTTGCAATTATCAATTTTTTTTCACTCAATCTCCTCAGTAGTGTTTGTCAAGATGTGACTCTTCATGGATGGTCAATCTCCAAACTTTAGACTTACAGTTTTCTGTGTGAGGAAATCCAGAGTTCAAAATGCCACATTCATGCTGCAGAAGATAATCTTAGGTTTGACTGGAAGAGATTCTGAGTCCCAGGACCTGAGGATACTGTAAGAAGACTGATAAAACTACCTTCTTTCAGCTGGGCAAGACTCAGTAATAGGTGCACCATTCCTTTGCCATAATTATTACTTCCAAGTTTTGGTCATGTAGATAGTGAGTCAGATTCTGCCTAGATTCCTGGTGTTTATTAGCTACAATTTTAATGTGTGGTCTTATTGGTATGATGTTTTTGTGGTTCTTTGTTTGTTTTTTTTTACACTTCAACATTTTAATCTTGGGTTTTTTTGGTTTTCTTGTTGTTTTTTTGTTTATTTGTTTGTTTTGAATTGCAGTTTAAGGGAGAGTAGATATTGAGTCAGGACTGCCTGCCATGTTTTATTTCAAATCTTGAATGAATGTTTACCCAATACAAGTAGAAAGGAAGATTGAGACTACATTGCCCAGCTATCCCAACGCAGCCATACATATAATGTAAGTCAAATTAGATGAGAACTATGGAAAATGGGACCATAATTTTGCCTGTATTAAGATATTATTTGGTAGCAAATTGAAACTTAAATAGAGAACACACAGTAGCAGGATGCTTAGGTTGTGTCTACTTACTCAAACTGAAGTAAAGATTGATGAAATTTTTAAAGCAGTCAAGCAAATTAATGAACTTTCAGAAATATTAATGTACATAAGCTTCACATCAGCAATGCCAGCTCTGTAGAGATAGTGATATGGTTGCTTGGTCTTTGTCATTCAAACTTTCTCTTTTACGATTGTCTCCACAGTGCTTCTTTTCCAAATATGTTAGTTCTATGTTGGTATCTAATTACATGATAGAAATAAAATGCTTTCAAGGTTTATAATGATATGTGTCTGAATTTTCTAAAAACTTTTTTTGAGTTATAATTTGCATCAGTTAAGGCTATATTGCAAACTATTCTTATGGAAGTAAAATATGGGGATAATTTTAGTATGAATGTAATGACTGTATTTTAAATAATTGATTTACACTCTTTGATATATGCTTTTTCAAATAAAGATACCTATTAGATTGATACTTAACCCAATCCAGATTTTTTTTTGTGTGTAGAAACATTAATATGTAGTGCAAGTTCTGACTGGTTTGATATGTACATAGTAGCTGATTATTTAAAGAGTGTCATGATGCTAAATAGGAACCCCTACAGAATTTATTGTCAGCAACACTACTGTACTGACAGAACGATTTTTAGTGATTTTTACCTAACGTCTTTGCTCAGAACAAACCACAGGCAACTCCTGCTGTTTTCTGCCACTCCCTCACCACACACACACTTTTTTCAGTCTTCTTTGTATCTATCACAACCACATAGCCCAAGAATTGTGGACAGTTCTATCGGCTTCAAACTATTGACAAATTATTCTACCGTGTAAAAAGCAGCATTCTGATGTACACTGGCTCAGCTTTCTATTAAGTTGCTTGTTAGTACTGATTGCCATCCACTAAGTTTTCTTTCTTTCTTTCTCTTTTTAATTTTCAAAACATATCATTTTAAAAATTTGATGGTTAAAACTAATTATTAAATAAGTTATTCATGCTTTACAAATTTATTAATGATTCTGCATATATTTATCATGAGTATATTTTAATCGTTAAGTATGTTTCATTTAATCTCTGATTATCTAATATATATTGAAATGTTTATAGTTATAAACCTGTTTAACATAGGGCTTTTGCACTCTGTAAATCATGTTCAGTGGGAAAAAAGTCATGAAAATATTCATTTTAAAATAAAATTTTAAGATATGGGCTATACAAATTATTATTGATTTAAAAGAGAAGGTAATTTATTCTGATTGAAATGGAATCTCTGCATCAATGAGCATTTGCCAGAAAGAAAAATTAGAGGAGAATATTGAAAGAATAATAGAATCACAGAAGGCAGAGAGGTGTAAAAAGACCTATGCCTTTTTTAAGGGACATTAAGTTCCATAGTGCACCTAAAGCAGAGGATATATTGGAGTGTTAGGTTCTCAAAAATAATTTAACATATATACTTACATGGAAATATTGTTTGTGAATAAATGTTATGCTAAAGATAACGGACTACATGAATTAGGGAAATCAGGAACTAAACTATCCTTGAAGAAAGGAATTGGAATGTTTCAGTTTGTGCTTTGGAAAAAAAAAATGATTATGGTAACAATGTGGGGAATGGAATTCAAGGGAAGAAGGAATCCAGAGAACCGACTTGGGAAACAATTGTGTGGTTTGAGGAAGAAATGTTGGGGGCCTGAGTTACAGTATTTCAAGTAGATGTGAAGAATGAGACCAGATTCAGAACATATTTTAGATGGAGAAAAGCACCATGGCCCACGGGCAAATGTCTGAGGGAAAAAGAAGACTCAAGAAAGGGGCTTCCTTGGGCAATTGAGAGTGTCTGTGTCTTTCATGGAGATAAAGGGTGATGCAGGAGGAGATTCCAGTTTATATTGAATGAAAATGTCTGTTGCTTTTACTTTTACGTTTTACAAGTGACCTAGTGCTTCCTAAACAGTTACCAATCCCTGTGCTGTGCTCCAAGATAAGGGTTTAGATATTGTGTGGGATTAACTAAAGTGATGGAAGTAAATGTGATATAATGGGGAAAGTTTATAAGCAGAAGAAAAGGAATCAGTGACAAAGTCCTGTACGCTAGCATGTGTTAGGAGGATGGAGAAAGAAGATTGAGGAAAAGAAGCAGAAAATGATGGCAGACAGGTCAGAGGAGAGCCAATTTATCAGTGTTGGTGGTACTGCTAGTTAACGGTGGAAAAATCAGACAGATTATTGTGGAAATGGGGTTAAAGGTACATGTTTTTGAGAATTTTAGTATTAGCAGTGAAGACAGAAAAGCAAGAGGGAGAAAGTAAAAAACTAGGTTTTAATTTGTTCCTCTCTCCCTCTCTGTTTTATATAGAATAATTTTAGATTTCAGAAAAGGAGTAAAAATGATTGACTATTTCATATGTATCTTTAAAATTGAAGTGACCTTGGCTATTTCAAAAAAATTAGTCCATATTAAGATTTTTGTGTGTTTAGTGCTTTTCTTACTTTTGACTTTCAATGTTTGCTGAAGAAATAGAGGCTTTAAGTAAACATGACTTGACAATTTAAAATCACTTGAAACAACCCAAAAAACAACTTAAAGTACCATCTTTGGACCTTGTTCAGTAAAAGGAAAGATGCCAAATTTGGCCATTTTAGTCTTCATAATGTCTCTCAGAAAAGCAGAACTTAAGAATAAATACTTTATTTTGTTTCCTATTTTTATACAGGGTACATGAATGGGAAGGGACTTTTTTGAAAAAAAAATCAAGTTTACCTCTGCTTTTTAGAAATTATCAACAAAGAGAAATCTCTATTTGAATTTGGAGTTAGTACACAATTACTAAGGCAAAGAAATGAAAGTAGTTTGGTTGCCTTATTGATATGAAAACACCATAACTGCAAGCATCTAACTTACCCACCAAATTCAGAAGAAAAATGAAAAAGATTTTAAGGAACACAAAAATTATATCCATGCCAAAAGAGTGATGGTAATCTCATGTTAAATATTTCTAGTGTTTTCTATTGAATAGTAGCTCTATAGAAATATGGTTATAACTTACAACTCCTCCTCTTGAATCCATTCAAATATAAAGAGGAGACATACTGAACATAACTGTTATTCTGTAATTTGGAGAGGCATGGCTTAGACAGGATGGTAAACCATGAGGCAACCAGAGTAGAAACCTCTTAGATAACCTCTTATCAGCTTTACAATGCAGTAGTAAAACAGCTGCAAAGGGAGGCAAAGGAGGCCAATTAAAATAAAGAGAAATATATGTATTAAGTAATATGTATGAGATACACTTTGGAAGGATGCTTGTATGTGGTTATTATGTGTAAGGACTTTTCTGTTTTAGGGCTTTTGATTGTATGAGATTAAGTTATGCTGCAGTAACAAACAATCTTGCCCAACATGTGTGTGTCCAATGGAGGGCGCTGTTCCTCATTGTCGTTCAGGGACCCAGGCTGCCATAAGCTTTATCTCAACTGTTTTCCAAAATCCTTAAATCAGTGACAATAGATTATGGCAAGCCATGGTTACTAACCCTAAGTGTTCCGTCCAGCAGTGGTGCATGTCACCATCACTCATTTCTTTGGATAAGACAAGTCAACAATTATCTTCAAAGAGGGTCAGGGATGTGCAATCCTACTATGTGCCTGGAAGGAGGAGGTCCAGAAAAATTTGGTGAACAGAACTAATAATCATGACAGTCTCCTTTTCTGATCAGCCACTATTAGATTCACTCTTCCTCCCATAACCAAAAGGTACTCCTTTTCCTAAGGGAGACAGAATCCTGAGTCTCATCCAATTGTTGCATTACTTGCATCTGGGTCAGTTGCAATACAAAAATAACCCAAATTCAGTGATATAAAGCAACAAAGGTTTGCTCTTCACATACACAACCTGCCTAGGCTTGAGTGGGGCTTTGTTTCAACTTGCCCTGCCCTCCAGGTGAACCTAATGGAACAGCCACCATCTGGAAAAGTAAGCTCCTAATTAATGCTCCACAGCATTGATGGATGTCATCTACAAAGCAGGGATAAGGAAGGGATTCCTGGGCTTTCCAAGGCATAAAAATTCTCAGGAGTAGTTAGCAGGGTTGAGGGTGAGAGGTGAGAAACAGATCGTCCATTTGGGGAAAAGGTGGGTGAGATAAGGGAGTCTGTTTCAGGGGTTACATGTGTACCAGGAGTGATAAAAGACTGTGATCTCCTCTCTCCCATGAGATCTCAAAGTTAGCAGGCTGGGGGGAGTGTTGGTTGGCTCTGGGTGGCCGTGTAGGTCCCACAGAGCAGACCCAATAAAGACACTTTACTGAGAGTGGTCAGAGATGCTTCAATGCTGACCCAGGGATGAGAAGGCACATCCCAACACTGCTATCAATAAAATGGGTTTGAAACCCCATTTCCCTCCCACTTTAGCTCCACTAACACAAATCCCCCCCTACATCTGATGCTTACCTCAAGTTCCACATACCCCAAGGAGTTTCTTTTTTTTCTTCTTTGTTAGAGAAGTTGTGGGTTTTCAGAATGAACGTGCATAAAATACACGATTCCCATACACCACACTAATATGAATACCTTGCTTTGGTGTGGAACGTTTGTTACAGCTGACAAGAGCACATTTTTATGATTGTGCTATTAACCATAGTCCATGGTTTAACTTAGGGTTCATTGTGAGTATAGTTCCATGGATTTTTTAAAAAAATGCATTTTGTTACCATATACACAATCTAACATTTCCCCCTTTTAATCACATTCAGATCTATATTTCAGTACTGTTAATTACATTCACAATGTTGTGTTACCCTTACCACATCCATTACCAAAACGTTTCCATCATTCCAAATAGAAGCCTTATATGTTTTAAGCCTAAACTTCCCATTCCCTATCCTCACCCATTCCTTGGTAAACTACATTGTAGATTCTGACTCTACGAGTTTGATTGTCCTAATTACTTCAAATCAGTGAGATCATAGAATATTTGTTATTTTGTGTATGGTTTATTTTACTCAACATGATGTCTTCAAGGTTCATCCACATTGTTGAATGTATCAGGAATTCACTCCTTTTAACAGCTGAGTAATATTCCATTGTATGTATATACAACATTTTATTTATCCATTCATCAGTTGTTGGATACTTGGGTTGCTTCTATCTTATGGAAATTGTGACTTGCCGCCTGAGCCTTTTAGACCCTGCTCTCTTTACTCCTGACATACACCACATTTAAGTTTTCATTCATAATAGAATTGCACAGTGGATTTAAAAATAAGAGAGTAACCATAAAACTAAGGAGAGTTAGGACCTGAATCAGATAGCTCCCAATTTCCTCAAAAATATGACATATTTCCTTTTATTGTTCCTGAATGCTACTTTTTTTTTGTTTGTTTAAACAAACTGTTATTTCAATTTATCGTCCTCTACTTCCTTTCAAATCAAGATGATATATCTTTGCTGGTCTGGGTAGGTGTATTAGTTAAGGTTCTCTAGGGAAACAGAATCAACAAGAGATATATATAAATATAAGATTTTATAGAAGTGTCTCACGCAACTGTGGGGATGCACGAGTCCAAATTCCATAGGGCAGGCAGCAAACTGGAAACTCCGAGGAAGGTGTCCGATGAACTCCTCAGGAATTGAACTAGCAACTTCAATGAACTCCTCAGGAAATGCTTTTTTGCCTAGCCAAACAAAAGTGAAGGTCCTCTATCTGTCTTGCTTAAAAGTCTTCAACTGATTGGATTAAATCCAGCTGATTGCATTCTCTCATTGTGGAAGACACACCCTTCATTGATGTAATCAGTCACACCTTCAGCCAATTGACTGATGATTTAATAAACCAGCCTTCTGCTTTGTTAACCAGCCACAAATATCCTTGCAGTAACAGTTAGGCCAGTGCTTGCTTGACCAGACACACGGACATATGACCTAGCCTAGCTGACACATGAACCTAACCATCACAGTAGGTAAGTAACGTTCCAAACATTGATCTCTCCAGAATGCTGAGAGCACTCTTACCTGGGAAGGAGCTTTCAAGTGCTGACTTCTCAATGTTGCCTACAATGGACTACTTGGAAATACATGGAAGTCAGATACAATGATAAATTTTGTCTCCCAAGGACAAGGTCTAGGGAAACAAGAGCAAAAGGTAGTGAAAACTATACTTACTGTGAAGCCTGGGCAGGGACATATGCAAATGTGGTTGGGTGGGTCTTGAGAATTGGAGGGTTTTAGAAGTAAGCAGTAATACACCATGGGAATGGAGGGTGAGGAGAGGGTATGTATGAGGATTATAAATGAGCCCTGAATGCAAAAATAAAATTTTGGCTGCATGGGATGTTCCGGTTTGCTAATGCTGCCAGTATGCAAAATACCAGAAATGGACTTTATATAGGGGTTTATTTGGTTACAAAGTTACAGTCTGAAGGCCATGAAAAGGTCCAAATTAAGGCATCAGCACAAGTACACCTTCACCAAAGGAAGGCCAATGGCATCTGGAAAATCTCTGTTAGCTGGGAAGGCAAGTGGCTGGTGTCTGCTGATCCCAGGTTGTATTCCAGCTCTTCTCTCAGCTCCTGTGCTTTCTTCAAAATGTTGCTCTTGGGGTGGTTTGTCCTGTCTTAGCTTCTCCAGAGTAAACTCTGGGCTAACATCTCCAAAGTGTCAGCTTTCAACAGCCGTTTCCAAAATGTCTCTCTCGGCTGCTCTGAGGTCCTTTTGTTTGTGAGCTCTTTTATAGGACTCCAGTGATTAAATCAAGACCCACCCTGAATGGGCAGGGTCCATATCTCCATGGAGATAATCTAATCGAAGGTATTACCCACAGTTGGGTGGGTCACATCTCCATGGAAACATCCAATTAAGAGGTCACACCTTAATCAAAAAGATTAATCAATCTACCCCCACAAGATTGCACCAAAGAATATGGCTTTTTCTGGGGGACATAATATATATCCAAACTGGCACATGGGATTTTGTAAAAGATTACACTAGAAATTGACGTGTGATGACACCTTTCCTTCATTGACAGTTTCAGCACATGTCATATGCTTAACAAAGTTGCTCAAGAGTCAGTGAAGCTCACTGGTCTCTGTATTTGTCATATTACTCCTGTAAGCACATAGAGATCTAAGAGAGAGCCATTCTATTGTTAAAGCAATTGTTATGCATTATATATTAGGTGAGGATTTTTCTTGAGCCATAGGTGATTTTGTCCTCAATTGGCTTACCCATCAGTAAATATATAGTAGTTACTGAATACATTACTTTTAGAGCTACCAAATGAAATCTTAGCTTTCCTTAGACCAGCTAGTATCCTCTACATTCCTGATCATGAGATTTGCATGAGTCCACATTTTAAAATTCCCAGCCAACTTGCGTTGCAGCTGCAAAAGATGTTAAATCCACCCCCATAACCCCCCCCCAAACACACACAGACTCCCCACCACTGTGTAGCTGCTGCATTAGCAAAATCACACTCATAGTAGTGAATAAAATTTGGAGAGGTTTTACAGTGACTTCTGGGAAATTAAATTAAAAAGTAGATATTCTATTACTTTTTGTGCCTTTCAAGCTTTAAAGATCTTATCAAGAATTAAATTAGCCTAACTTTCTCCATTTCATTTTTCTGAGGGAACATGAAAGAGTTCTTTCATTTAGTGCTTGGGATAAAAATATCTTAATTCAGGTGTTTTAAAGGGGGATAAAACTGACACTGCATGTTATAGACCAATCAACTTCATTAATGCTACAGTTAAATTGCACATGAGGATTTTATTGCAGTCGTTGAAATTGATGAAAATATTTAAAAGGACAGATCTAATATGCTAATAGCAGTCAGGTAATTTCCCAAAGATCCAAAGGAAAGCACTTTTTCTTACTAAAAATTGATCTTGTCCTCACTTATACTTTAGTATATTTGTCCAAATCAGGATGGCAGGTAAAACATCATTTGTCTGTCACAGTTGGGTGTCTTTTTTGGGGGGTCCCTCCCTGAGCTCTATTAAAACGATCCCTGGTTGCTCTCTTGTCTTTACTTGGCCTCAGGATGAGCTATTAAGAATTTAGTCCCAGCATTTGTTAATGACAAGAGAGTACTTGAGAGAAATCTGAAAAACTCTATCACTTTATTAACGTATACTTTAATTTACATAGACAAATGTATTTAATGTCATATACAATACATGATCATAAATAGTTGCTGAATGAATGTGTGCATGTACAACTAACATTTATGAGTGATTACAATGTCCTCAGCTCTGTTTTAATTACTTTGCATTTATTATTCCTTCAATCCTAAAAGACAGCAACCTCCATGAACATGTACCTGTATATATAAGTATGGGAATAAAGGGACGTAGATGTATGGACCGTAGAGATCTCACTCTAGAGTGCTGGTAAACCACCTGGAGAGCTTACAAAGACCATCTGGAGCCCACCTGCTGGAGCATAATTCCTAAGGGTGGAGCTTCAGCATTTGTATTTTTATCAGATTCTCAGGAGAGGTGGGTGCACACCAAAATTCATGAACCAGTGCCTTACACCTGCATTGTCTCATGTATTTTACAGTCTTTTTCAATAAAGATTTTAGCAAGTGGTAACTAGAAGTTTTTGCATCATTTTCTGTTAACACACGCATCTTCTCAGGCTCCAGCTCAATCCCTTCTGATGGTTTGCAATGGTTCTCCGATACACACTGCACACAGTGATCACATCTTAAAGGTTTACTACTTGACTCTAGAGAAAGCTGTTATTGTTGATAATATACTCCCACCACTGAATTACTTTCTCTTGGACTTGACGGATTTTTTTAGTTACATCCTCTTACAAGGACCTCCATCCCTGTTTACGATGCCAGTGTGCATTGCATGGAACATCCTCTTTTAAGTCCACCTTTCTTTTCTGTGCCATCTATAAACAAAGGGCAGTTCCCATGCAGCCCAGTCCTATACAGAACCTGGTCCTGGTCATACTGTCATGTGGTCAGGGGCTCACCGGTAATATTGCTCTCATGGTCACTCTAAGAACCTGCCATCCATTCACCTCGACCTGCTGGACCGTAACCATGTTGCTCTGCTTAACATGAAGCCTCTTAAAGGGTCAGGTCCATATTTTTTTCCTAAAAGGATGCCCAGGTTTACATGTCTACTTTGTTTTTCTGTCAGAGTAGATCACAGGAAAAATAGGTTTCCTCACCTCCAGTGTTCACCTCCCTTTCTCCCAGCTGGTACATGGTCACACTGAGATCTGACACTCTGGATGGAAACCTCTGAGCTAAGAGATGCTCAGTCTTGCACATTCCAAAGTTCCCCGAGGGCTGTCTTCTCAGCGTGCTGGGAGGGAGGTTTATCTGCCTTTTCAGATTTGGTAGAGAAGGAAAAGGTTCCAGGCAGATTCACCCTGGGGAATATAAGCAGACATTTTGTCTATGATCTTTTGTGTTTTGTTTTCAAATATATTTTTATAGACAGCTTCAGAGTTACATCCTTGGAACAAACTTTTAACCATGAGTGACACTCAAAAAGTGTTTATTACCTTTATTGGCTGGTTATGGACTTTTAGAAGCAAAGATTGTAAGATACCAAGGGACTCCAGTTCCAATTCTTCATTCCCCTGATGCCATCATATTAAAATGGGCTAAAAGTGTGTATATCTATAAACTGTAATGCACGAATGCGGAAAAGCTACATCAAGGTCGTTAAAAGGCATTGTCATCCATAAACAAAACATATATGTGTATATGTATATTATCTTTTAGAGAGAATAATAATATATTATTAGAGAGGTAATAGTATACTATTAGAGAGATAATAATAATATACAATTAGGGACATCCCTAAGTAGACAGTGAGTTAGTTTATTTTATAGCATATTACAGAATGATAGATTGGGGAGGGACACTTAAGATAATCTATTCCAAAACCTTTTTTTAATGATGAGGAAATGAAAGTCCTGAGAAATTATATTACTTGCCCAAGGTTAGAGACCTACTTAATTACCATTTTCCATAAATGTGATAAATCTACTTTCTGAAATAGATTTAATTTTCCTACAGACAGAATGTAGGCAAAAGTACAAATGCAGTTAATAGTCCATAAAGGAGACAAAACAGAGGGGAATAAGAAAAAATGGAAATAGTTGCTGGAGAAGACTGTGGATATTTTCAAAACCATTATTTAATAGTGTTATATACTTTTTTATATGTTAAAATGTGAGTTTAAATGATATTGTCTTATACACATCCATATGGATGCTGATGGAGACAGATTTTTCTGCATAAGAGTAATGGGTGATTGGGTTTATATATTGCAATTTTTTGTTGAACATTATAGGGCAACAGGGGACTCTGATAGCTGGTGACCAGTAGAGTTTCTGAGAAGGAGTTATCTTTTTCAGTAGGATATGGGAAGCTGGCCACAGAACCTTGGGACAAGATTTCCAAAACTAATTCTAAGAAGACTCTGAGAGCAAATCAGGATGAGAACAAGTTATCAGAATTTAAGGCTGCATTTAGCAATCTTTTTATTCCAGGGGAAAGAAAAAACAGTGTCTGCAGCATTATCTGTGTCTTCCATTTCTTAAAATAAGTTCCAAAATGAAGTTTTGAAATTCTAAGGAAGAAGGCTGCCTCAATCTTAATTCAGGATCTGCCACAAACTGTGAACCTCAGCACATTGTTCACCTTCTTTGAGACTCAGTTTCCTCATGTTAGAATTAATTGACTAAAAGCACATAAAGGACTTGGAGCTGTGTCTGACACAAGATGAGGGAGCACCATCAGCTGCTCTCTTCATTTGCAGTAGTAGCCATGGTAGGAGTAGAAGAACTATTCACAGGCCTAAGATTCTCAATGAAGCAGTACATTTGTGAATGTGAAACCGGCTCATATTGCTTGGTGGGTTTTTGATCTTGTTTTACTTCACCCATATTCCATTATTTTGGCAGCTTCTCTCAGTAACCTTTCCTAATCTGAATTCTCATCTCTTCCCTGCATTCACATCAATGGTGTTTCTGAGTTTCTAAGACTATTTACAATAGAGTGTTTTGTGACATTGATAAATCAGATACTGCAGGAAGAGAACAGACATGAAAATAGTGGCAGTAAATAGATAATGAGAGCAGTTTTCAGGATGTAGAGGTTGGGCAATAGCAGCATCTTATAATTCTAGAGCATTTTAGAATTCTCTTCCAGATTATGCTTTTGGGGACGTAGGGGGAAAGTATGAATATTGGGTGTTACAGATGGGTAAGAGAATCATGGTGGAACATTGTATCTACTTAAATCTTTGGAAAGGAAAAGAAATATGAGAAGTTGTAGTGTGAGTTTTAATAGTATATCCAATGAAGACTAGGCACTTAAATTTAATGACTTGAATTTATTGTTTTTTATTTCTATACTATCTTCCCATTCTCTAGTACACAGTCTACAAAATGTGTGTTTTCATATTCCCAACTGTGTATAACACAAAACTTGCAGTACTTAGAAAATACATACATTTTATTTTAATTTCAGGGCCACTGGGGGCCAGAAATAACTAAAAAATGCACAAAACAAATATAAATGCTATAGCCACTCTGGGTTTTGATGAATATATTTATTATGCTTTACAAATGGTATAATTAAACCAATATGCTCACGTACTACTTTTTTTTTTTTTTAATTTTAAGTATCTTAGGGGATTTTATTCTCAGAAAAACTTCAATTAAGCATAGCATTACCTTTTAAATGAAATTTTTATTTTGGGACAGAGTTACATAAAAATTGCAAAGATAGTACAGAGTTCCCATATACCTCTCACCCACCTTCAGTTTTCCTTGATGTTACATTACCATGATATATTTGTCAAAACTAAGACAACAAAATTGGCTAAACTCCAGGTTTTATTTAGATTTCACATATTCCATTAATGTTCTTTTACTGTTTGAGGATCCAATCCAGGATGTCACATTGCATCTAGTCGGCTCACATACTACTTTTTATTTAGAATTCACACACTTATTCCATTCTTCCATTTAAGAAGTATTTATTGACATCTAATCATATTGGGACTTTTGCTTCCTAAAAATATATACATAAATAATAACACAGCCCTGCCACTACACTCCTAAGTATTTAACCAAGAGAAATGAAACCATATAGCACTACAAAACAATGAGTTACTGATACTTACAATAACATGTATTAATTTCAAAATAAGTATGCTGAGAAAACTAAGCAATCCAAAAATAAGAGTGCATGCTTTAAGGTTCTGTTTAATAAAAATTATAGGAAGTGTTAATTAATCTGTAGTGACAGAAAAGACACATATCCCTGAGCCAATGAAGGCAGTTGTTTCAGTTTGCTGAAGCTGCCGGAATTCAGTATACCAGAAATGGATTGGCTTTTATAATGGAGGCTTTTTAGGCCACAAGTTTACAGTTCTAAAGCCATGAAAGTGTCCCAATTAAGGCATCAATAGGACGATATCTTCTCTGAAGAAAGTCCAACGGCATCTGGGGTTCCTCTGGCCCATGGGAAGGCACATGGCTGGAGTCTGCTGGGCCTCTCCCGGGTTTAGCTTCTGGTTTCCATAGCTTTCTCCAATATGTCTCTGGGCTTCAGTCTCAGCTATTCTCTTAGCTTCTCTAAACTCTCTCCAAAATGTCTCTGCCTTTTATCCTGCCATAGAGGACTGCGGAAAGGGGATTAAGACCTACCTCGAATGGGCAGGGTCACATCTCCATGGAAACAACCTAAGAAAAAGTTCCCACCCACAACACGTCGGCCCCCACAAGATTGGATGAAGAAGATGATCTTTTCTACACAGCTCCGGTCCAGCACAGCAGCCTTCCTGGGACAAGGTGGCTGATCACAAACTCTGACCAAGGAGCTGACCACTGAGCTAACGGACACTTGGGCAAGCAAGACCTAGCAAGTCACACTTAAATATAAAAAAATAGTATATAAAAAAAAATAAAATGGAACTGAGCAGAGATATCAATCAGGTGGCTGCACACTGCAGAGGAGACAAATTTCACATATTTAGCCCTGTCAAGATACTAAAAAAAAAAAGAAGAAGAAGAAAAGAAACAAACAAAAAAATGAACAAACCTAAGACAAAAAACAGCAAAACAAACAACCTTGAAGAGGAAATGTCAGAATCCCGAGTTTCCACAACACATTATCTTAAATATTCACTTTTTCCCTTTAGAAAAATTACAAGTCATCTAATGAAAACAGAAAGCGTGGCCTATACTCAAGGAAAAAACAAAAATCAATCAAAGGAAACTACTCTGAATGTCACCAGATGTTGAACTTAGCAGAAAAAGCTTAAGCAGCTAATGCAAATATGTTCAAATAAATTAAAAAAAAACATATTTAAAGAATTAAAAGTATAACAGTAATTTCTCATCTAATAGCAATTCCAAATAAGGGCATAGATATTGTACATTTAAGTAGTGGAAACTCTGAAATTGAAACTCTGTCAAAAATATATACATATTTAAGCAATCCTTTATAAATGAAGAAACATTTCCAGGTAAATGAATAATGTATTTTTCTGACAATAATGAAATTAAAATAGAAATCACCAAAGGAAAGAAATCTGGGAAACTGACCAATATTAGGAATTAAGCATCACACTTTTAAATAACTCATGGATCAAAGAAGAAATACAAGAGAAAACTAGAAAATATTCTGAAAAATACAAACATCACAACTTATTGTATGTCTCTAAAACAATGTTTAAAGGAATACGAATAGTTTTCAAAACCTATATCAGAAAATAAAAAAAGATCTCAAATCAGTAATCTAACCTTCCACTCTAATAAACTAAAACAAAAAGTTAATTAAACTCAAAGCATGTGGAGGAAAGAAAATAATGAAGATTAGAGGAAAAATCAAAGGAAAAGAAAAAAAAACAATAATCTAATTAAAAAAAAGTCCTTTCCTTGGAAATATCAACAAAATTGACAAGCCTTTAGTTATACTGACCTAGGTGGAGTGGACACAAAGCGAAGGCACAAGTTGCAAAAATAATAATAATAATAATTATAACTGAATGTTTAAATAATCTTATGACAACAAATTAGATAATTAAAGTAAAATGGACAAATTGCAAGAAAGACACAAAAAATCAAGACACAGTTATGGAATGTAGGAATAGACTTTCAACAAGTAAAGACATCTAATGAAAAATTAACAATCTTCCCTCAAAGAAAAGCATAGGTCCAGACAGCTTCACCAGTGAATGTTATTAAATAATTTAGTGAACCAAGACTTCACTAAACCTGTCAGAAAATACAGCAGGGAGCACTTCCAAATTCATCTTATGTTGCCACTATTACCCTAATACCAGAGCTAAACAAAAGCATCACAAGTAAAGTCCAGTACAGATCAAATGACATTCACGAAGATAGATTCAAAAACTCTTAACAAAATATTAGCAAATGAAATATATCAGTTTATAAAAAGTTTCACACACCATAAACAAAGGGTTCTCTCTCAATAATGTAGGGCTAGTTTCACATCCAAAAATCAATTAATGAAATACATAATAATAATAGAATAAAGGATAAACACTACATGATCATCTCAATAGGAACAGAAAAAGCATTTGACAAAAATGAAAAATATATACAAACTACTAAAAGAAAGGAAACTAGTAAAGGAAAGGGAAAATTTAAACCTCATAAAGAGCATCTGTATTAAATACAAAGCTAATGTACAGTGAGAGAGTGAATGCTTGAATGACTTCTCCTTTAGGGATCAAGGCAAAGATGTCCACTTCAATTAATTTCCCTCAATATTATACTGGGTGTCCTATCTAGAAAAATAAAATGAAGAAAAAAAAGACATCTAGATTGGAAAGGAAATAGTAAAATAGGCTTTCTTCACAGATGACATAATCCTGTATATAGAAGATTTCTAGGAATTCACACTCCACACAAACATGCATGTGTGCATGTTCACACACACACACACACACACACACACACACATTAGAACATGTAAATGAGTTCAGTCAGGTTGCAGGATGCAAGGATACCTTATGTATATCAATTGCATTTAATATACTAGCAATGAACAAATAGAAAATAAAATTAAGAAAACAATCCATTCACATCAACATCAAGACCAAAATATATAGGAATAATTAAAAATAAATTATCACTTTTACAATAAAAATTACAAACCCTTGCTCAGACTGATCAACGGAGATCTAAACAAATGGGGCAATATTACATATTTAGGATTGGACAAGTCAATATTTTCTCTACAAAATGAACTGTAAGTCAATGCCATCACAATAAAAATTCCAACAAGCTTTTATTTTGCAAAAGATGGCAAACTGATGTTAACATTTGTTGGAAAATTCAAAGGACCTAGAAAAGCAAAAACAATTTTGAAAAAGAACAAAATTGAGGGCATACATAGTCAAAGCAATAAAGATTGCATAGTATTGGCACAATGAAAGATAAAAGGATCAATGAAACAAGATTGAGAGTCCAGAAATAAATCTTCGTTATTTGGTAAATTGAATGTTGATAAATGTACCAATAAAATTAAACGGGTAAAGGTTTTTTTTTTGTTTCAAAAAAGGTGTTGAGAAAAGTGGATCCATATTCAAAAAAAACAAAACAACACTACCAAAACCTTTTACCAGTACCTCACACCATGCGCAAACATTAACTCAAAATGCAACACGAATCTCAATATAAGAGCTAACATTTTAAATTTCGTGGAAGAAAGCCTGGAAGAAAATCTTGGTGTTCTTGGGTGGGTCAAAGACTTGTTTGATATGACCTCAAAAGCATAACTCATAAAAGATTAAATTGATAAACTTGACATCATCAATTAAGAACTTTGGTTATCCAAGCACATTTTTTATAAAATGTGAAAGATAATCTAGAAACTGTGATAAAATATTTGCACATCATATATTTGATGAATGACTATTTTGAACACATAAAGAATGCTTACAACTAAATTATAAGACAAACAACCCAATTAGAATTTAGGTAAAAGATTTGAGTGGACACATCACTAAAGCAAATGTATGAATGGCTAACAAGAACATGAAGAAAATGCCAATATCATTAGTCATTAGGAAAATTCAAACTAAAACACAATAAAGCACCACTATGCACATATACTAGATTGGCTAAAATAAAAAAGAAACGCAATAACAAGTGTTTCTAAGGATGTGGAAAAATTTGAAGCTACATACTTTATTAGTGGGACTGTAAAATGATACGCCACTTAAAAGACAGTTTGGTAGTTTTTATATATTTAAATATAAACTTACCATATGACTCAATGACTAGGAATCTTCCAACAAAAAATGAAAATACATGTCAATGCAAAAACATACATGCTAATATTCACAGCAGAATTATTAATAATATCCCCAAACTGTAAATAACTCAAATCTAATTAAATGGTGAGCTTAAACAGAATGTGGCGTATCATACATTGGAATAGTAGCCAGCAACAAAAGGAGTGAATTACTGATACTACTACAATGTGGATAAACCTCAAAAACACTAGGCAAAGTAAAAAAGCCAGATGCAAAATACTACACACATTGCATATATATATATATAATATATATATATAATATATATTATATGATTTGATTTTTTAGGGAAAGATATGAATTCATTAAAATTCTGAAGGTATTTAACAATTCTTGAAGTCAAAGAAATATGTAAATTCTTAATACATTAACTCTAGAAAGGAAGAAGTCTCAGCAATTAGATTAAAGGATTTTAAAATATTGGTTACTGATAGAAGGTTTTAATATTACATTCTTTGTTAAACTGGGACTTGGATGGCTTTTGGTGTGATTTTTGCCCCTGAACCATTGCCATGATAAATTAATCAGCATATGTGGAATCATGGATAGATGAAAGCCTTGTATTCACTCTTCCAAATAGGGCAAACATCTTCACATGGTATGTAATCCAGAATAAAATGTCCTGAATAAGCAAATATATAGAGACATAAAACAGGTTAGTGGGGTTAATTGAAAATGGGCGCAAAATAACATTTTGAGGTGATAGAAATATTCTAAAACTGGAGTTAGTGATTATTGCACAATTTTATAAATTTACTAAAAATCAGTGACTCATGTTTTACAAGGGGACAATGGTATGTAATATATACTTCAATAAAGCTGTTTTTTTTACATGTAAAAATAAACATATAAAAATATCAAGGGTACAGACTGGGAGAAAAAATTGCACATACATAGTCAACAAATCTTCTATTCACTATATTCTATCTATAAAAAGTAAAAAGCGAATAACAAAGTAACAATATAAAAATCAACAAAAGACTTGAATAGGCACTTCACAGAAGATGGTATCTAAATGGTGAATATCCACAGGAAAATGTACTCAATCTGTTTACTAATCAGAGACATGCAAATCAAAACTACAGTGAGATACCTTTACACTCACACCAGAATGACTAAAATTTTAAAGTCTCAACAGCTCTTATTGCATTTGAAGATATCTAACATGTGGAACTTTCATACACTTTTGGTGGGGGCTTAAATTTGTACAACCTATTTGCCAACCAATTTATATATTTTACCAAGTTGAAAATGTCCACACCCGAAAGATGTATTTCTAGAAATACACGTAAGAATTTGAATAGCATAATTATTAGAAGTAGGAAAAACTGGATAAAAATCAGATGATTATAAACATTATAACAGATAAATAAACAAATGGTGTGTATATATGTAATATAAGGCCAATGGACTATTCTCCAGTCATAAACAAATAAATTACAGGAACATACAATAATAAGATCAAATCATAGAAACATTGAGTACAATTTCCGATATTCTTGCAAGCATTAGGGACTCCCAATTTAATAAGTCAAGTCCTTAATCTTGGGGTTTTCCTTTATGAAACTTATTCCTGCAAAGGAGAAGCTAAGCTTACTTACAGTTATGCCAAAGAGTCGCCCTCAGAGAACCTCCTTTGTCACTCAGATGTGGCCTCTCTGTCTAAGCCAACTCTGCAAATAAACTCACTACCCTCCCCCTTATGTGGGACATGACTCCCAGGGATGAGCCTGGCCCTGGCATTGTGGGATTGAGAATGCTTCTTGATCAAAAGGGGGAAAAGAAATGAAACAAAATAAAGTTTTAGTGCTAAGAGATTTCAAATAGAATTGAGAGGTCATTCCAGAGCCTATTCTTATGCATTCTATAGCTATTCCTTTTTAGTTTCTAGTGTATCAGAATAGGTAGAAGGAAATATCTGAAACTGTTGAACTGTAACCCAGTAGATTTGATTCTTGATGACGATTATATAACTATATAGCTTTTATCATGTGACCGTGTGATTGTGAAAACCTTGTGACTAACACTTTACCCAGTGTATGGGCAGATGAGTAATAAAATAAAGGAAAATAAATAAATAAATAATAGGGGGCTATGGGGATTTTGGGTGTCCTTTTTCTTTTTCTTTTCCTTTTTTTCTTTTTTTTGGAGTAATGAAAATTTTCTAAAATTGATTGTAGTGATGAATGTACAACTATATGATGATACTGTGAGCCATTGATTGTGTATTTTGGATGGATTATATGGTGTGTGAATATATCTCAATAAAATTGCATTATAAAACAAAATGTTGAGTACAAGGATACATACTGTATGATTCTACTTCAGAAGTTCAGAAAAATATACCATTAGGGTTCAAGATACAATTTATATAGTAAAATTACACATGTAAGTGGTAATAAAAGAACACAAGATATTTGAGAGGTAGGGATGGGTTGGGATTGTGAAGGGTAGGAAAAGGCTTCTAACAATTAGCAGTGTTTTAATTCTTGTTCTGGGTGATGCTTGTTTCAGTATTAGCTTTGTGAGAAATCATTGAAATGTACATTCACTTTTTTGTGCCCTTTTCAATGCAAATTGTGTGTATATGTGGCATTTTACAATGAAATGAAAATAATAAAACAAGAACTTTGGTAATATAATCCTTACTGGAAGTAGATTAATTTGGCAGAAAACCATTCCCAAAAAGGAAGTAATAATTTCTGGTCATGGTGGCACAAGAAAACTTTCTAGGAAATTGTGGTCACCGTCACAGCCATGACATTAATATGGCTTCAAAATTATCCTATGCTGCAGTGTTCATTTGGGAGAAAATGGGTTACAAAAAAAGGAACAACAAAATTTGTTGGACAGTCACTCCTATCATGTGTTAATAACATGCTTCAAAACTTTTTATAGCTTGTGATATTCCCACTGTGGAGAAATGGTTATGGGAAAACAACATACCATACTTTTGCTCACGTTATTAGGTTTTAGTTTGAGTAATTTATATGATGGTACTGCCAGTCAATATGTGCTAGCAGCTCTAATGAATTAGAATTGTATTGTTTTACTATGCTCCAGGGAGCATCTCTCAGTCTTGCAGGGTTAATAAAGTGATTTTGTCCAGAGAACTTTCCCAATCTCTTGACAAGCCTCGTACCTCCATTGCATATGATATAGAACCCAATTACCCACTTTAACAGAGCCCTCTTCTTGTCCTTCAGGAAATCTGTTAAAATTTCTAATTATTCATACACATACGTGTTTTTATAATAACTGTCTTCCCCCCAAAACTGTAAGCTCCAAAAAGACCTGTGTATGGCTCAGCACATTATCAGAGGCAGAGACCGCCACAGTAGTGCCTGAGAATATTTGTTGAATTAATAATTTAATCTCAGTGTCACTTTTCTGCCCATGCCTGAATAAATGGGTCACAAAAATAGATACTTGTAAGTTTGCATACTTAGTAATAACACTGATAGCATAGAAGTGCCCTCCAACAGTCCTATGGTGCCTGAGAAGCTTATAAAACATTTTTTCTCTGGGTTTGTGTGAAGAATGACCTTTAATCTGAAAGTTGCTAAGCCAATGGTTTGTAGTAGATATGATTGCAAGCAGCTGGTAATTCACTCAGCCATTTTAACAGCTTGCATCTCAGTAATGTAACCAGCTAGCTGTGTTTTATCAGTGCATATAGAAATCCTAACTTTTTGAAGAAAGAACCATATGCAAAGGGAAAAGAGACACATTTTGTCATCAACAGATACACAATTCCTATTTGGTGATGTTGGCTGCCAGTCAGAAATCGTGTATTGTATAGTGACAAAATAATTAATTCTTTTGTCTACCCAATCAAATACTTCAGGATTACCAAAATCTGAAGATGTTAGAATAAACAGAGGAAAATTTACTCCAATAATAGAGACACTTCAATGTCCCAAACAAAGATACAACTATAGTTAGTGTTTTGGAAAAAAAAATCCTGTTTAATAAATTTTCTAATAGTTTAGTCATGTGTGGCTGATTGGCAATCCAGTAAAATGGATAATTTTGAGAAATAATGAAAATTGTCCCATAAATATGTCTCTTGGAAAAATCTTGTCATAGGCAAAGTGGGATGTCTACACTTTTCAATATTTGGTGCTAGTGGGGCTTTTTACATTTTTACATTTACATTTTTACATTATTCTGGAGCACCACATACTCATCTTGATCCATTTCTTGCTCTTGGATACATGTTCTTCTATCATTGTCTTTTCAGGCACACTGAAAATTTCTTTTACCCCAATTCTCTTGAATTCAATTATGGGCAAGTGGAGTGTGGATGTCACATTCAACAGCAGAATTTGACTTCCAGTGTTTGATTCGCAAGCTCTCTTTTCCACTGCTGTAGTAAATGTGAAGCACAGATTGGTATAAAATAAAAACTGGAACCATCACATAGAGAACAAACATTTTGCCAGTCACACAAAACCCAAAGTGACTTTGTATGTGCAAAAAAAATAAACCTGAATATATTTAAGCACTATGATTTAGCAGTTATTTTTTAAACCATTTTATTACCTAGCCCTTTCAGACTAATACAGCAAATTGAAACATACATGTCATCAAAAATTAAAACATTGATGAGATATCAGATGTGAGTAAAGTTGGTGGGAAATGAGGGATTGCTTTATTATGAAGTTTAATATACAAATATCCCATCAGAGAGTGATTACACTTCGTAATATAAAGTCTGGAGAATCACTCCCACATGCATAAAGATGTGCATACAAAAATGCCCAGTGGAGCATTCTTTTTAACAATGACATTGAAAATAAAGTAAACGCCTATTTAGAGTTTAAAAAAAGTGATGTATAAATACTATAAAATAGTACGCCACAACATAAGCATAAAATAATTCTATGTTTACAGAGATGAAAAAAAGTTTCAAGTTACATTGTTCATAATAATTTGAACTTGATGATACAATTTATGTAAAACAAATTCAAGTTCTAAATATTTAACAAGAACACATGCAAAACCCTTCAAATAACTCTAGACAGGGACACACCAAGATGATTACAATGCTACATCAGTGAAGGGTACACCAATTAGAAGTAGTGCAAAGGGGACCTTGGCTTTTTCAACACTGCTTGATTTGTTATGACAGGAATCTCTTCACCTATTCTTTGTGTATTAACAATGTATTACCTATGTTCACCTTTCAGAAATGGAATACTAAGTAATTAAGACCCAAGGCCTCTGAGAACAATTGGAAAAAAAGAAAAGAAGAACCCCTTCTTGAAATCATTAGAAAGCTAAAGGAAGTGAAGAATTATATGGTCAAGATTCAGGAAAGAAGGCAACTAAGGTGAGCTTGGCCTTTAGGAGCACTTTCCCCAAAGGGCACCTGCTGATTCAGGAAGACAGTTAGAAGCTGAAAAGCTGAGCAGAATTTGGAAGCTTTATCAACACACTGGAGTCCAAGTCTCACGATTTCAGGGAAGGTCTTGGCAACTCTATATTCTTTAGATTGAGAACAAGAAGGACACACCATAAATAAGATTAACCAAAAATAGACCAACTCTCACAGAGACTAAAAGCTAGCTTTGAAATTCCTTATTGGATTAAGTTGATATGGGATTACAAATGCACCTAGCAACTGTCCAGAAGCAAAAGAAAACCAAACAAACATCAAATCTGTAAAGAAGAAAATAAAATGTAAAATATAAATCAGAAGATTAAAAGCAGTATATACAAGGAAAATGTAGTAGAATCTGAGCAGGAAAGAGAGAGAGAATAGTGAAGAGGCAATATTTGAAGATATAATAAAATTTGAAGATATTATAGCTAAAGACTTCCCAAATTTACAAAGACATAAGTCAAAATAGAAGAATTGTGTACCATGAGCAAGATAAGCAAAGAAAACCACACATAGTCACATCTGAATAATACTGCTAAAACCAAAAGTTTATGAGACAAAAGTATTCAGAGAAAGAAGAAAGATTACCTTCAAAAGACAGCTGTATTTTCAAAAGAAAAAAAAAATAGAAGCTGGAAGAAAATGATATGACTTCATCAAATCTGAAGGGAAAGGCTTGCAAACCTAGTATTCTATTCCAAGTAAAAATGTATTTTAAGAATGAAGTTGAAATTGCAAAAAAAAAAAAAAGAAATTTGTCCTCTACTTGATCTCATACCTTAAAAATACATTCCAGAATGATTGTGCATCTTAAATTGTGAAAGATAAATTTTAAACAATAGTATTTCTGAGAGAGAATTAAGAAAAAAAATTCTGTCATTGTGTTAATCATAAAGGAAAACTGATTGTATGTGAGGAGATATCTGCACACAAACAAATGGCAAAGGGCTTCTTTATTAAATATATAGTGCTTATAAAACAGTTAAAAGCAAAAGAAACTGAAAAAAATGAGATGACATAAACAGGCTTTTACACAGAGTATATCTGTGGGAGGCAGTTTCTAAGGTGGCTCCCAATGATCCTTACCTCTTGGTATTTACAGCCTTATGTAATTATTTCCTTTTGAGTATGAGCTGGGCCTCTGACTAATAGAATACAGGAGAAGTGATGGGAAATCATTTCCACAATTAAGTTATAAAGAGACTCTGGCTTCCATCTTGAGAGCCTGCTCTCTGTCATTTGCTCTAGGTGAAGCTGACTGAAATGCCCTATGGAGAGGCCCACATGGCAACAGCCCAGGAAGCCTGACTGGGCCAATAACAGCCTGAATGAGCTTGGAACTGAATCTCCTTCCCAGTTGAACCTTGAGTTGACTATAACTCCAGTGGGCATGATTTGGCTTTGTGGGAAACCCAGCAGAATCACTGACTACACCTCAGCCATATTTCTAATCTCAAGAACTGTGAGGTAATAAATGTTCATTGTTCTAAGTCACTCATTTTTGAATAATTTCTCACATAGCAATAGACAACGGATACAATACTCAAGTGTCCAATAAATATTGGAAAAGTGGCTCAACATCAATATTTATTAAAATAACCAAAATGAGCTACCACTACAGGCCCATCAGAATGGATAAAAAGTAGAAAAACAAAATCAGACACTGCTACATATTGATAAGGATTGGTACGATATCATACATTGCTGGTGGGATTGTAAACTGGCATAATCACTTTGGAAAACAGTTTGGTGTTGTCTAGTGGTTTGAATATTTGCAAGCTCTGTGATCCTGCAATTCCACCCTAGTTCTAGTCTATGAGTGAAGAAATGAACATGTGCAAAAAGAGACACATAGATTGCTCATTACAGTGTGTCGTCATTGCTCATAATATCCAAAACTAGAAATTATCTAAATATAGACCACATTTAGAAAGGAAATATAAAATATGTGGAATGAATTCAATGAAGTACCATCAATCACCAATGAAAAAAATAAACATATGGTTATGTACAAAGGCATAGATGAACCTCACAGAGATACTACGCACACAAAAAAAGATTGATAGAAAAGATCACAAGCTGTGTTATAAATAAAGTTCAAAATCCAGCAAAGCTGAGGAACATTATTACAAATCTTAGCATAAGGTTTCATTTTAGAAGAGGCAAGATTAGTTAAGATGCATAAGGGACTGTCCAAGGCCCTGAAAGTCAGGCTTGCCTCAGCTCTTTGGTGTTACTTGGGAGTTCTCTCCACAACAATTCATTAACATGCATATTTACAATCTTTGGACTTCCCTGTATGTCTTATGCTTAAAAAAAGTATGGAAAGTAATGCTTGAAAGGAGAGAAAACAATAGCAACTTTTCTTCTTTCTGCCTATTTCCAAGGGAGAAACTGCCAGCATTGTTTCACCATTGTGAGTTTTCCCATTTTTCTCTGCTATTATAGGTATTTTAACAAAATTGGGGAAATTTGCTTGCTTGTTAAGAAAATACTTTATAAACTTCCTGAAATTCTAATATCTCCATTCTAGTTTAAGGTCTAGGAAAAAAACTGACTGAAAATAAGATGCCATTATTATCTATATATTAGTAAAATATTCTTAAAATTATAAAATGTCTATTTCTATAAGATTCAATAAAACTCATGGGCTATATATATTTACATTTATAAATTGGTATTACCAATATAAATTGGTAGAGCTGTTTGGGTAAAAAAATAACATTTTAAGTAAAAAATTAATGAAATAAATTTCATTTCCTTCACAAAAATGTGAATGTGAGGAACTTATGAGATAATAATATGTTAATAATATTAACAACAAAGATAATTCAGAAACAATTCAATTTTAGCAAAGCAGTAGGTCATTCAATTAACTATGTACTTTCAGAAATTGAGACACTAACAGAAGACTAAGCATAAGTATGGAAATGTTTCACTCTCACATGTTTAATGAAGGCTAACGAGTCCAAATACCAATGGTTAGAATTATTAAATGTGGTGAAATATGAGTGGAGAGAATTATTTCTAGAAGCAATGAAGTGGTGTCAAAAATGAGGAGTGAATATGCTACTGTGGTTTGATTTTTTTTTCTCTTCTGATATTTCCAAATTAAAGGAGTTCAGATATTGCATTTATAATGCAAAAATAAATGTCTACCAGGCATTTTAAATGACAATGACAGGTGACAGGTCCAGTGCTCATGCCCTTTTCCTGGTGAGATGGTGTTGAGGAAAGAATAGTTGAGAGGGGAGGATCAAATGGGATTATATTTTGAGGGATCAACCCCAAATTACTTTTGTTATTACTAATAATACTTTATTATTACTATTATTCTTATTTTTTTCTCAATTTTGATACTTACACCTATATGACTCTGGCCTAAGTAATAACCATCATCCAAAACTTCCTGCTAACATAGAAGTAATACCACCCTCAATTTTTTTAAGCAGTGATAGAATGAAGGATAAAGAGATCTGTGTTTTTGTTCCAGCTTTGTCACGTTCTGATTATGTGACATTGAAGATATTACGTAAACTCTCTACTTGTTCCTTTACTCCCTGAAAAGTGAGCAGATTAAAATGGTTTATTTCTAAGGCACCTGCACACTTAAAATTTTTCTGGACCACAGTAAAATTTCACTACCAAATGACTACTATATACACTGAAATTATGGAGGCTTATATAAAACTTTAGTTCTATTAATTTGTTACTATAAAAATTCTCTTTCTAATGTAAACATTTCCTTCTAGTTAATAGTAAGTTGAAACTGTTTTATAATTACTAGGGAACTCCCTTGAGACAGTAGTTATAATGATGATTAGACCCACAACTGAATTAAATTGAGTGTTCTGTAAAAAGGTAGCTGATATCCTAACATTTTGATAATTTTCTTTCTTTCTGAGATGGCAGCTTATTCAGGCTCATTCAATACTATCTTTGTGAATTTCATAAACAAAGATATTTAGGTTTAATTCCTAGTGCAGGATTTTTTTAAACAAACTTCTAGTTAACCTAATGGAGCATATTTTGATTTTAAGCATAAATAATTGAAAGAAATGTTATAATCCATGCACAGAAGACTTCTCCAAAATGCTCTAATCTGCCCTTCTGTTCAAAACCATTTATGTTTCATCCTTAGCTGTTAAGTTCATACTGAGATAAAAAAAATTCATACATTTATATGTATTACATGTATTTTTTTAAAATTTCAAAAGAGTGCGTACACAACATGTTCTATGAAGTCATTCTTTTCCAGAAATATGCTGTTATAATAGGGCATAGATTAAAGTTATTTGACAGACTATCACAATTAAAATGGCAATATTATTAGCATTTCATGCTCTAGAAGAGTAACCTGTTATTCTCGAAGTTACGAACTCTGCATCCTATTTGTTCTTTATAGAGACTCTCACAGGTATTTTAAAAAGTTTTAGCATGTAAATAAAAGTCCTATTTATTTAAATTTTGTCATTTTAAGGGCTTTTACACATGCTATCTTATTATAGAGTAATCAAGGAAACCTGACTAAGACAAAAGGCTGAAGATAAAGACATTATCTGAAGGTATGGGGCTTCTAAGAGGGTAGGGTAGCCTTTATACCCGAGATCCTATATCCAGGGCAAATGCACGATCTCTACATAGAAATACATAATCATAAAAAGACATCACAGGGGGTGGAAAATATTAATTCATTTTTTTCTAGAAAGCTTCCTTTATGTATTAATTCATCCAGGAAGGAGCCTTATGCTTCTCACATGATAAGGTGAAACATTTTACCTGGAAGTTATTTTGTTCATTCATCATTCTTTCATTCAGAAAATGGCATCACTTAGGGTTTCTATGCCCTGTGTGAGAGGCTGCTAACACAGGGACAATGAAGATCTCATAATATTTCTGAGTGAGCCCAAGAGGCAGAGAGGAAAAAACACGAGAAATCAGTGCTGCTCCGTGAGAGTTCTTATAGCCAGCATCATGGGGTTCAGGACAGCAAATGTGCAGCTCCCTGGCTCTGACTGCTCTGTAGTTGGGTGGCCCGGCAGGCTGGGCTGCCACAATCAGCTGCAAGGACACAATTTGCCAACCTACTATTAGGTGCATAAAAGTGGTGGTGGTGGGAAGCAAAAATTAGGCCACTAAAATAATATAAGGTAAATATGATTTCTGGCTCTCTACATTAAAATGTGTTTGGTGGAAAATATTCAAAACTGTGGTTTAATCAAAGCTGTTCTTCAAGGAATAGCTATTAAATAAAATAAAGGATTGCTTAAAAATAATGGAATTTATGAATACAATTGAACAGTTACTAGAAGAGTTAATGTTGCTCAAAGAAATTTACATTGATCATCAGAAAAAATGGACAGTAGAGGCAAATAGAGGATATAAAAATAGTCTTCCATAATCCAGTCACATAATTACATTCCATGATTAATACATTTATATTTTGTGTAAAAATTTTCTATGCATTTTAACTAGTTGAGAACATATGCTTATACTGCTTTAAGTCCCGATTTTTTACCAATTATAATTTATACTACAATACTTGATAGTTTTCTATGTCATACAAATTCCTGTGATACCACATTAAAAACCCCTTTTGTTATTTTGCCTATTAGGCATTTAATGCATTGAGAATATTGGAAAACGTGGAAAATCAAACCAGAGATTAAAAAGAAAATTTTTTGATTTTGAAATCATGACATCTTGGAATTTTTTTCCTAATCTTGTGAACTTTTTATTGTACCTTATATATTAAGAAAACCTAAACTCATTAAATGATCATTACTCTCCATTTTCTCTACCCAAACAATCCTTTGTTGTGCATGAAAGTGATAGTATTTTCTTTATAATATTGTAATCCTATTGTGCATATTGTCTTCGTAACCTGAACCTTGTATCATGAATATGTTCTGAATACTTTAGCCTTTACAAACTGCTTTTTATTGATGAAGATAAGAAAAAAATTATATATATATATGATTTTATATATATTAACCCTTATACTCCTTATAATACCCCTGTATAAAATGGCTCTAAAATATGGTTATACACAATATAAAGATGCACTGTATTTCAGAGGTATAAAAACAACTCTGCATCCAGACTACCTGATTTGAATCTTTGTTCTTCCACTTACTATTATGTGGCCCTAGACAAGTTACTTAATCCTTTTTTTGTCTGAGTTTTCTCAGCACTACAGCGAACATAAGAATAATACTGCAACAATCAGGTTTCAGTCAGAAAGGGAGGAACCATTCTAGGTATTTGATGCTTTGGAAATCTAACATAGGTAATTGGTTACATGATTTTTTGAAAGGCTGAAAAAGCAATAAGTGATTGCTGAGGTAATCTAGAGATTAATAACCTCAAGAGGCATCTTTTGACCCAAGAAATGGGGGAACAAAGGGACCTTCAACTGGCAGAAGCCCACAGAAGCCAGCAGGTGAAGGGATGCAGAGGAACGTAGTCTACGAACTCCCAGGACCAGCCTCACAGCATCAAACATACCAGGATGCCCTGAGGCCGAGAGACAGGTAAACAATTAGCACAAGTCTACCTCATAGGGCTGGTGTGAGGATAAAATGACTCGGCACGCAGTGGGAGGCAAGTAAGTATTGACTAGTTTATTATTACCTAATTATCTTAAACCAAAATCTTTTTTTTTTTGCTTTTTTTTTTTTGCTTTTCTTCTATATTCCAAAACCCTGTAAAGAATTAGCTAAAGAAAAAGTACATTCAAAAGGCCTAGACTACATGGTGCAGGAATGCCAGTAGCCATAGACACTTGACTCTGTTTCCCCTTTCTCCTGTAAGGATATGCTCCCATACAAAGTTTCTTTATCAAACCAGCTTTCTTTGTAAGGTTTTTCTTCTCTCCGTTGGTTGTGTGCTTTCTTCCTGTAAGAATGCTCGTCATTCTGAAATAACATTAGATGTAACCCTTGTTTTCATTTATTGTAAGGTATTAATTTTGTAGAAAGGAGTCAGGAATTATGCACACCCAACTGATGACAGTATTAGAGGTGCTTAATGGGTGTTGAGCAAACCAAAACAGCACTAGCCCCCATCACATTAAGGAGTTTAAAACAGAAAATGGCTTGATTTGATTTATATTTATAAAGATCAGACTGACATCTGTTTGCAGACTGATTGGATGAGGAGGACAAGAGGGAAATCAGGGTGAAGATACTTGAGGCTATTGAAGTAATTTAAGTGAGAAATGCCTGTGACCCAGACTAGGGTGAAGTCAATGCAGCTGGATGGAAGGGACGGAGTCAAGATGCATTTTAGAGAAATAAATGGCACATATTAAATATGTGCTTCAGAAAAGAAAGGAAATTGTCTCATCTGTGCATCAATTTTATATAATTTCATTATGCATTTTATACTGAGGGCTCCATTTTCTACACAGAGCATCTTGCTTTACTTACCCCTATTTAATAGAAACAAATGCATGCTTTGATTTTAGAAATAATAATACATAAGATACTTTAGTTCTTTAATATTTGCCAACTTATTTTTGCATATTCCCAAGTATCTACAAGCTACGCTACTTGTGGTTGTTGGGTTCACGTGTCAACTTGGCCAGGTGATGGTGCCCAGCTCTCTGTTCAAGCAAGCACTGGCCTATCTGTTGCTGCAAGCACATTTCAAGGACTTAAATCATCAGTATGTTGATTGCATCCATGACTGATTATATCTGCAGTAAGCCAAGGGGAGTGTCTTCCGTAATAAGGGATGTTTAATTTAATTAATGGAAGGCTTTTAAGGCGGATGTGACAGTTTCAGGTGACAGAAGAGAGAACTTTTGTCTCTACTTTAGCCAGCTGGCCTTTCCTGAGGAATTCACTGAAGACCTTCATGGGACTGCCAGCTTGCCGCCTGCCCTACGGAATTTGGGCTTGTGCATCCCCACAGTTGTGTGAGACACCTTTATAAAATCTCAGACTATTTACAGATATTTCTTCTTGGTTCTGTTCCCCTGGAGAACCCTGACTAATAGACTACTGTCTTCTGGAAGATATTTTTTTCTTCATTATTGTTTAAACATGTTCACCAAATAACCTTTCATCTTGGTTTGTTATGATTTTATTTGACTCCATTGAAAGAACAATCAAAGTATGATATCCAGTTTTAAGTGTTCATGAAGACTTGCAAGAAAAAAAAGGAGAGTGGAATTCCAAACCTTTCATTTAGATCACACTACAGCATACATTTTAGATGTAAAATCACCAATTGTAATTCATTTCAGTGCATTTCCATACTGAGAGATTCAAGAGGAGGAACACATATGAGATACATTTGACAACCAAAGTATTTAGAACCAGAAAAGGTGGGGAAGAAATGCTTGTTTCAGCATAGTGAATGCTACTTCTTTTTGGAGGTCAGGAACTTTTTAGAGGTCAGGAACGTTTTGGAATGTAATATCCTTAAGCAGGGTAAGCATTATTTAAAGAAAAATGTTGAAAGATACCATGAAGCTCTTATTTAAACAATAGGGGATTGTTCTTAACCTCTGGGAGTTGAAAGTGAAGCAGAATTGTGCCAATGTAGCTGCAAGTATAATTCCAAGTTATTTTAGAATCAGACTATGAATTGGAAAAGCAGAGTGATAAATAGCCTCTGGACTGTCACACTGTGGCTACAGCTGCTAACCAGAAAGCAAAGAATAAAGTAACTTGCCTTAAAAAGGACTGAAGGTGAGTCATTGATCTATTCGGACATCTTTGTAAACAAAAGCAAGAAAAGCAACAACAGCTGTTTCTACCACATCTGAGTTTTTAGAAAAGAAAAGAGGAAAAGGAGACGGAAGGTTACAGCACTCAATAGAGTTCCTTTCAAGAAGTATAAATGTTAGTTTATTCCAGGATCTGCTGCTCTAATTTAAAAATACTAACATCTCCAACGGTTCATTGTATAGGAGTGCCAGAGCAAAATAAAAACTTAACTAATTCAGGTCAATATATTGTATCAAGTAATTAATGTCATAATTTTCCTATCACCATTTGGGAATAAGTTGATACAATGACTCTGAAATTCCAACTTGATGGAAAACTCAAACAAGCTGTTTAAAACCTCAAGAGAGAAGCCAATGTTATCTGCAATGCACTAATAGATTCACATTTAATAACAGTATATTAAGTAATCTAACTTTTCACCTGAGATTGATTTGAAAAGCTATACAAAATATTAAAGAAGATAGTCTTTGGAAGATAGGTGAGGTTAGTATCCCTCCTGATCTGTCTGCTGATTTCAGGAGAGGATACTAAGAAGCTAAAAAGAGCATCAGAACTTTGGCAAATTCATAGGGCTAGAATGACACACACTGTAGTTCAGAACCTACAGGAGGGAGACCTGCTAATCCTTCCACTCCCTGGTATGTAGGATAATAATAAAGTAGCTGCACCATTCAGGGATTGGATTAAGTCATCTGAATTTGCTGGAGTCCCTAACCACCTATCAAAATGAAATTTAAATCCTCTCTGGAAGAAAATAGCATTATGCTAGGTGACACATAATATTAAAACTTTTCATAATCATCAAACCACAAAAGTAATCAATAACCACAAATAGGAGGAGCAAAGAAAATATTAAATGTAAATGAGAGAAATAACAGGAAATAAAAAATTTGTAGGAGATCCAGAAACAAACTCATAGGAAATCTAGGTAGAAGTATTATCAGAGATAGCCTTAAAAAACTGTGTTTAATAAGTTGAAAGAATTGAAGATAAGATTGAAAATTATGCAGAGAACTGGAAAATATGAAGACAAACCAAATGAAAAATGTAAAACTGAAAATTAGAATAGCTGACTTAAGAACTTGATGAAAGAATTTAAGAGCAAAATAGAAACAAAAGAGGGAAATAGTGAACCAAGAGAAAGGTGAGAAAAGAATGTTCAGAATTATGCAAAGAGAAACAAAACAAAAAAATGGAAAATATTAAAAAGAGCATAAAGAAACACAGAGTAATCAGTAAGAAAGGCTAGAATATGGATACCTGGTGTTCTTGAAGGAAAAGAGAGTGGAGCAGAAATTCATAGATATGAGGGTTACTACAAACCCCAAGTGGGATAATTAAAAAGAAAGCTGTATCAACAAGTAAAAGTTCATGAACCAAGGGGGTGGGAGGAACATTAAACATTCACAAATGGCAGATTGTCTTTAAAAGATCAAAAATTAGATTTCCACCTGACTTCTTAACAGAAATAATGGAAGCCTGAAAACATTGGCCTGATATCCCCAGATGGAAGGTCAGAGATGCTGGGAGGAATTAACAGAGAGAGAGAGAGAGAAAGTGAGTGAGAGAGAGAGAGAGAGAGAGAGAGAGAAGCATAGCAGTCCAAAACCATATTATCAAAAGTAAACAAATGTAGGAAAAATGGTAAAAGGTCTTTGAATTTTCCAGGGTGCGGCAAAAGACTTAATTCACATTAGAATTTGATAGGTCAAGTGTTCATGCTGTAACATCTAGGGTTACAAATAAAAGAATTGAAAAATAGCATATAACTACCAATATACTAAGGTAGAAACTTGAGAATAATAGACAATAATCTTTCAACCTAAAAGAAAGCAAAAATAATAGAACTAGGCATAGAATAAGAGGAAGGAGTAAAAATCAAGGTGATGATGTTATATTAAACCTGAGGATATTGATATCTATTCTCATATTAAATATAAATGCATTATAAAATAAAGGTCTTCAGACTGGATTTTAAAAATCTATACTTCTTAAAAGAAATACCTAAATTATGAGGATATGGAGATGCTGGAAGTAAAACAATAGATACAGATATGTCAGAAAAATACAAATCAAAAAAGAACTAATAAAAAGCTGAAGGCAATATACTAATATACTAATATCAAACAAAGTACACTTTAAGTTAAAAGCATTATTGGAAGTAAAGAAGTATATTTTCATAATGATAAAGGTTCAAGTCACTAGGAAGATATCACAATTCTAAATTTTGTGTGTACGGATAGAGAAGAGAAAGAGAAAAGAAAACAGAGTGCCCTCCTTTTTCCCCCATCTTCTTCCTCATCCAGCTAATTCCCTAGAAGCAACTACTGTCAAATATTGTATTTTTATTTCACTTGGTTATTTTTGTTAGCACCTATGGCTATGTTTTTCTACATGCTCTAACAGACCTATGAAAATCTGTCATAACAATTCTTACACAGTCAAATTGACTCATTTGTGAAGACAATCTTTGAGGATCCTGTTTACATGAGGCCAAATTGAATCAAGGTGGGCCTTAATCTGTATGACTGGAATCCTTATAAGGAAGAGGAAATTTGAACACAGTCAGTAGCGGCCATAGACTAAAGGAAGGCACCATGTGACAGAATAAAAGATGGAAGCTGAGGAACCCCAAGGACTGTGTCAAGCCAGCCCCAGGCGGCTACACACTCCAGGAGATATCATGGCCCATTGAGACCTTGATTTTGAACTTCCAGCCTTCAAAATTGTAAGGCTAGAAATTCCTGTTACTTATATCAAGTGATGTGTGGTATTTATCACAGAATCCCTGTCAAACTGAGACAGTCTCTTTTCCTCATCCAACTTGGTGAGGTAACTCTCTAGATTTACCACATAGTTACCTTCCTGGGACATCTTTTTCCTGACATCCTCATATTTCCTAGATTTCTCATATCTATCCATCTAGCTCACTTTTTACTCCCTCTTTCAATGATGCATACCTCTGTGGTGGATTGAATTGTGTACCCTAACAAATCATGTTCTTAATCTTAACCCATGTTCCTGAAGATGGTGTGAACTCCTGTGTAAATAGGACCTTTTGACAATATTATTTTTAGTTAAGTGTTGACCCAACAAAATCATGATGGGCCTTTATATGTTTTACTGGAGGTCTTGTAAAGAAAAGCCAGAGAAAGCCATAGTGGGGAGCAAGAAGTTGGAAGTCAGCAGAAGAGAAGATACAAAGAGAGAGATCATCATGCTATGGGAGGTTATGATGCAAGCCAAAGAACTCCAAGGATTGCAGCAAGCTAGCACCACTGTGCTATAGATTTTGGAGAGAAAGAACTTCCTTGCCCATGCCTTGATTTTGAACACCTAGCCTCCAAAACCAAGAGCCAATAAATTCTTATTTAAACCAATCCATTGTGTAGTATTTCTCATTGCAGCCTGGAACTAAGATACCCTCTACTATGTTCCTAGGAAAGAATGCATGTAATGTCAGCTGACCATGTCATTATTCATTTAAACTGCAACACTTTGAAGAGGGAAAGGGATACTGATAATAATTAATGCATGAAAACAGGTGTTACAGGGACTTTTCTAGGCATATTGCAACATTAAATCATGCTCATCTAAGGTCACTTTATGTGTCTGAAAATATTTTTGTTCTACTTTCACATGTGAAAGTTTGGTTGGGTATAAAATTCTAGGTTTTAAAAAAATCCCATCGAATTTTGAAGTCAAGTTTCCTTTGTCTTATAGCTTACAATATTACTGTTGAGGATGTGCGTGGATTTTTATTCTTAATCCACTGCAGGTAAACCATAATCCAACTCCTTCCCCCTTCTCAGGAGGAAACTGACCCTCAGCCTTTATAAAAGTCATGAGTGAATATCTTACTGGGGCTTAAAAAAATAAAAATAATGAAAAGTTACTCCAGGATTATCTTGAAATTATGACTCTTCAGTCAATTATTACTACAAATTTACAAATAGCAACAAAAAGGATGGTGATTTACTTACTCCATTCATGGAAACCATTCTTCCAGGGGATTTTGGCATCCATGAATTTTGGGGGTTCAGTGGGTATTCTAGACCTCACCAAGTTCTGAAAAAACCATCACCTGAAAACGATGGCCAGAATAAGGATCTCGACATCTCATTGGATATGGCCATTACAGAAATAGAGCCAGCTGGCCATTTGGACAATATCTAGGAAAGCCTCATAGCATTTAAAGCAATAACAAAGATTCTGGGCTAACATTTGTATTTTTAACTCTGAAATGTCTGAATTCTTTCAAAAGAAACTTGAAAAAAGCATGCAAGAATTTATGGAATTTAAATGATAGATTTCTATCCTTTCCCATTTCATAGAAAATGATTTTGTAGATTTAGAAGAACATTTTGCAAAACCTAACAAGCCTGACAGGCGGCTGCAGATCTGATGGAATTCAAAATGAATCGGTATTGATTATTTATAATGTCCTTTTTTTTCATTCTTACCTTGGAAATGCCTTTCAGAAAAGAGTAGTCATTTATGTATGACATTTTTAATTGGGTAAAACCTGGAACAATTGTTTTACTGTGCATGATATTGCATATGAATTAATTGGTAAGGCTGAACCTTGAACTGTGGAGACACAGCAGGGGTGGGGAGGAGAGGAAGGAAACAGGGAAGGGAGGGCAAGGGAGAGGAGGGGAGAGGAGAGAAGAGAACTGGGCCTGTAACGGCACAGCTGAGCAGCTGGCACAATGGCAGCAAGAGAGTCCTTTAAAAATCCCTGTTGTTCGAGAAGCATAAACCTTTGCTAGTCACCTTTTCTTATGTCCGGTCTCCCTCACTGAAGTAATTCTAATGGTTGTTACTCTCTTTATTCACAAAGCCTCATAGAACAGAATGGGCACAGAGGATTTAACTGGAGGAGGAGTTAAGACCCCAATGTAACAATAACAGTACTGGACATACTGTGCCCAGTTCTTTTACTTCCTCCCTTCCTTCCCCCCTTCCTCTTTCCCTCAACAATTTAAGCACACACACACACACACACACACACACACACACACACACACACACAAATGAGGACAATATTGGATTATTATCCAAAAAATATAACAAATACTCATGAGCTTATACCAATATAAATAAGTAATGGAATGAATTATAAATGGAGGAAAAGAGACTTTTTTTCTTTTACAGAGAAACTCCCAATAATAATTATAGAAGGAATGAAGAAAACAGAAAAATCACCATCAAAACACCACAATAATAACTGTTGCTAGTAAATACATAGATGGTTTCAGTTTCCTAGGCTGCTCAAAGCAAATATCATGAAATAGGTCAGACTGAACACTGGAAATTTAGTTGCTTATAGTTTTGAGGCTGGGAAAACATCCAAATCAAGGCATGCTTTCTTCTCAGAGACTGGCTGTGGGTGATCCTGGGCTCCTCTGCCACGTGGCAAGGCCCATGGCGGCACCTGCTGGTCTCTCCCTTCTCTTCCAGGTTTTGTTGATTGCAGCTTCTTGTTCCTGTGGCTTTCTCTCTCTCTCTCTCTGTCTGAATTTTTTTCTCTTATAAAAGACTCCAGTAATAGGATTAAGACCCATCCTGATTGAGGTGGTCCACACCTTAACTGAAGTAACCCCACCAAAAAGCCCTACTTACAATGGGTCCACACCCACAGGAAGGGATTAACTTTAAGAACATGTTTTTCTGGGGTGCATACAGCTTCAGACCAGCACACAGATAAATGCAAAAATTAGTGATAAAAGTTTAAGAAAGAGGATGGTTGCATAGCCACAAGATATCTCATTCAACATATTTGTTAATTAAAGTGGAGGTTTTAACATATGTCCCCAAATTATTTTATACATACTGAATCCCTTCTAACAAATGGACCAGGAAAGGGGAAATACTAACTTTACTAAGGGAAACTGGGCCATCACCACCTTAACCAAGTGGTCAAGATAAACATCAACAGTGCTCAGTTTTGTCAATAACCTGCACCCCTGATCTGATGTCATAAGAAAGCTACTTCATCTGGGTGTTATTTTTATCAAAAAAGACTTGTCCCAATCCAGCCAAGAGAAAACATGAAACCCACGCAAACTGAGTGACATTCTACAAAATGTCTGAACATTACTCACCAAAAGTTCAAGATCATGAAAGACCAGGAAAGAGTGAGAAACTGACACAAATAGGAGGAGGCAAAGAAGATTTAACTACTAAAGGCAATACGATACCTCGGAGTGGATCCTGGACAGAAATATAGGTCATCACTGGAAAAACCGATGAAATCAGGGTACAGTCAGTTTAGCTAAGAATATTGTGCCCATGTTAATTGCTTAGATTGATAAATATACCGTGGTTATGTAAAATATAAACCTTAGGGGAAGCTGAGTAGAGTATACGGAACTCTTTTCATTACATTTATAAAATTTCTGTAATAATGAAATTATTTCAAAATGAAATGTTTAAAAACAAACAATAGAGGGTTATTCAATGACAATATCATAAATAATACATGTAAGAATGCCAGTATTGTCAATGTTAAGGGTTTGTCTTTGGAATTTCTGATTAAGTTTTTCCTTCTCTCATTGCCTATATTTGTGGATAGAGCCCCTTCTCAATGTCCCCAGATGAAACTGGATAGAATATGCTGCAAAGTTTACATGCTTCACTTTTGTGCATGGTGTTCATAAAATGGAGATAAAATTTTTCTTATTTATTTTATATGCTAATTAACCTGTGACAATGACATTAATGGATCTATAATATGAAATCCTTGTATTTTGATGAGAAAATATGAATGCATTTACACTTTCCAGATTATTAAAACATAAATGAAATAATATGTCTTAAAATTCCTCATTTGCAAATGCCAACATTTTATGAAAGCATTTATGAATATATGTTGCACAATGAAATAACCTATTCATCATTTTAAATGCCTATTCATGTTATTTATATTATAGATTTTCTTTCCAGATACTTAGAGCATATATTTGTAATGTCTTCTATTTAGATTAATCAATTCTCCTTTCTAATCTATTTTTGCAGTTGAAAATGGAACTAAAATATTGATTCTTACATAGATAAAGTTTTATTTGGTTGTAAAACTCAAGATACTTTCCTAAATGTATTTGGAAGAAACTCTTCATTTCTATAATAATTAAACAGGAAATTTTTCACATATAAATGAGAAGATTTTTTTCCATTTATCAAAACAGAGTGACAAAATGAAATCTATCTTCTGAAGTCTATAAACAGATTAATTTAGTATTTTTTGAAAGATGCTTTTGAAATGCCATTATTTTCTCTTCAATTAGGAATAGTAAAATACTAAATATAATGTAAATCCAGTACAAAACACATCCAATCACTTTGACATCTTTTTAGCATCACATTATTATAAGCATTTTCTCCAGGTAATGGTTACACTGATGTTAGCAATGTAATTTTTCCTGAAAGTGTATATTCAAGTTGTACACACTTTTTATATGTAGGCTATATCTCACTATAGGGGAGAAAACACTCAAAAGTCCAAAAGGCCTTCAAATGGATACAGGCATTTATTATCTTGATACTATATTAGAAATATTTATAGAAGCCATTTAAGAAGGTTAGTAATGCAGTTTTATATTAAGAATCACTAAATCTTTTAAAATATGACTTTGTTTTATTTTAATAGAGAAATTGTAGGTTTACAGATAGATCACATAGGAAATAATGGAGTTCCCATTTCCCCGTCCCTCTTTTTAACATTTTGCATTAGTGTGTTACCTTTGTTACAATTGTGGTAGCATTGTTACAATTATCATAATTGTACTATTAACTGTAGTCCATAGTTTACCTTACGGTTCATTGTATTATACAGTCCTATTTTTTTTTTAATTTATTCTAGCAACATATATACCTCCTAAACTTTCCCCTTTTAACCACAATCAGATATAAAATTCAGTGACGTTAATTACCTTCTGAATTACCACCATCCATCACCACCATCCATCACCAAAACTTTTCCATCACCCCTAACAGAAAGTCTCCACAAATTAAAAAAATTAATTTGCCATTCCCCACCCCATCCCAGCTCTTGGAAACCTGTATTCTAATTTCTGCTCCTATGAGTTTGCTTATTCTAATTATTTCATATAAGCGAGATCATACAGTGCTTGTCCTTTCCTGTCTGGCTTATTTCACTCATCATGATGTCTTCAAGATTCATCCATGTTGCTGCATTATCAGAACTTCATTCCTTTTTATGGTTGAATCATATTACTTTGTACATATGTACATTTTGTTTATCCTCATCATTTTACTTTTAATTGCAATACTTTTGAAGGACCATATTTTCCAAAACACACAAACACACAAAAACTAGAATGTTTCTGTTGACTGCTTATGTTTACATTAACATTGTTTTAAGATAACCCAATCCAACTAATGTCCTGATAATTTGGGGGTCATCTCCCAAGGTTTAAATTTTCAATATATCCAAGAATGTATTAGTAACCTATCTTTTAGGTTTCAATCAGACATTCAAATATGAGTATGACTTAAAAGGTCATATTTTACAGTTTTGCATTCTGTGGAGAATGCACCATAAATGCGTATGTGAAACGGAAACGTCCTTTTCTGAGGGCTTTGCTGGCTGAAAGTTGCTAATGACAGCACCACGTTTGGGGCGTGATGTGGCCACATACCAAGCTGGCTGCTGGGATATATGCTGCCAATTGTTTCTAGTCGGGGCTATTGATTCAGTTGTTTCTCACTGTTTGGGGGTTGATTTGTGGGAAGCATCTGTCCACGTCGTCCGTCTATCATCTCTGCCCGCAGCCACTGACATCAGGAGCGCTCCCTGCCTGCCCCGCTGGGGCCTACGTGAGCAGCGGGCGGGAGGAACTGCAGCTCCCGGGGCGTCGTTCACAGCTGCCGCCTTACAGTCAACTTCCCAGAAGGCCCCGCGGCCTCCCCGCGTAACCTCAGCCCCTCCTGGCCGGTGCCTGAGTCTGGTTTTCAGATAGAGCTTAGCTAGTCCTCGGAGGGGCTGGTGTCCTTAGAAATACTTGTAATGAGATTGATCCCTACTACACCCAGCTTCTGGCACAGCTTCTGGCTACCAGACCCTCCCTGACCTCCATCCCCGTGATGCCGTCTGGGGACCGTCTGTAAGCCCCCGAGCAAGTGACGCGGCACCATCCACAGCGTTCTCTCTTCCTCTCCAGCCCGTTCCTCCCGCCTGCTCCTCTCCGAAACTTCCAGTGCCAGAGCTCTCAATACTAAATACGCTGTGACAACAGGTCGTTGTTTATGTTTTACCACCGCCCTCTCCCACCATTACATTTTATTTACAGAAGGAGTGGGACTCTAGGTAACCCTAGCTCAACTATTCTTAGAAACACCAAGGCCAGACTCTGAACTGAGCTGAACCAAGTATTTTAGGACTTGAACCTTTGAAGAAGCCAGAGGGCACAGCCAAATCCCATTTATCTTAGTCTAAGAAGCCTTTTTTAAGCTAAACTAACATTATTTCTGAAGAAGACAAGGCAGTTATTTAATGCTTTAGTTACATTGTCTCAATATAGTAATGTAATATAAGTATATCTGGGAATATGCATCACCCTAAAGATGATAAAATGCATTATGATAAATGTTCCTTTCATATTTACTGCAAATATTTACCTGTTTTAAATGGCCTGTCCCTATACAGCAAATTAATTTTAAAAAATGCTTTAATTATGTACTCTAACAACAAAGGTCTAATAAGAAAAATACATTACAAATGAATATTTTTGTATTCTTTACAAATGCAGGTTTTAAGTCTATCACCCTTTCTATTTTTTCCCTGAAAGACCTCTGGTCTATGAAGACAAGTTCTGTATCTCTGCGACCAAACATCATTTTTTAAAAACTCAATTGATTTGCAAGAAAAAAAAAATCAGAGTTTGATTGTCAGATACCAGTAAGAGAAATATTTTGAATACACAATGTTTAAAAGTTACTAATTCAAGGTAATTCCATATGTGCGAGCATAGGCCTTTTTTTTTCTTAATTTGCCGCCTTTCATCTTTTTTAGGTATTGTATATCACCCACTTACCTTTTATCAGGTGTAACAGTTTTGCATTTCTATCAGTAATATAGAAAACCATTTTAGCAACATGGTTATTGCATACAAAAAACACAGTGATTAGTAATGTTATTATGATACGTCTCAAGAATATTATTTAGTATGCTATTTATCCTGGACCATAAGTTCTTAACTTACTCAACATAATCTCGTTCAGCTATACAACCCTGGACAAGCTACCCAAACTCTTAATAGTTTATCCGTCTGAAGAAGGGAAAACAAAGCACTTATCTCAGAAGGCTGCATGTAAGAAAGAGGAGTCAAAACATAAATACCACCAAGAACCACAGTTTCTGACCCACAACAGGCCCCAGAGAAACACTCATCATTGTCGTCGTCGTCATCGTTGTGATCATCTGCATCACATCGCAATCATCTATTCCTGTGAAAGTCATTATGTCATGTTAGTCTAAATGTTATTTCTTGACAGAGATCCATTCCAGTTTCTGAAGGAACTAAGTTATAAATAATATGTTTTATTTTCTGGTGCTGCAAGCCTTCCTCTTTGAAATGAGTTAAAAAAAACTTACTAAAATAGTCTCCTTTAAGCATAACATTTAATAAAGTTCATGAGCATATTTTAAAAGTTGTTCAGCCATTTTTTCCTTCATTCTTCCTGGAATAAATTACAAAACATGATAAAGAAAGCTCCAATCTTACAGATATTTTAAAAATTTATGTTCTGCATGCAACTAATACATAAAGTATTTATGATTTTACCAAGATAGATGTTTACAAACAATTAAACATTGATTTTGGTTAACTAAAGTTTTCACAAGTCCACTTTCTCAGATTATCTCCAATGTTTAAATGTATTTAAAGTAAATGTACAATACTCAATGATGACAAAGTATTTATCTATAAATTATTTACAAAACCATAAATAATACATTGTTTTTTAAAATTTTCTACTCCAGTTTATTCTTAATGAGAATTTAGATTTAAGAAACTCAAACCTTCTGGAACTGGAAAACTATCTGAAACTCCAGCTTAAGACATACAGTTGAATTGACTACGAATACTATATACTTAAATCTTGGAAAAAATAGTGCTTATATAGTAACATCAAATTTTTTATCATGCCCACTCTTCTCATAGAAATTATATTTTGCCTTTTTCCAACTTTTTCCACAGTTATCAAGTTTTTAGATATTTTATATATTTTTTTGTTTTAAATTCATGTAGTTAATGTAAGAAATGACAGTCATGATGCAAACTGATGTGTGTTGCCTGGGATTCAGAGAGATGAGTCATTTTAATTGAGTTAATGATCTAGTTCATGGGAATTTTAATCTGGATTATCACAGGTAAAGAAACACAAGTTATTTAAGGACTTGAAATTATAACTGCAATTTTGCTGATGCTTGGAGCTCTTACTTCCTCTTTTCCTCAAGTTCTTTGTTTTTATCATTTTGTTTTCTTCCAACCTAGCTGTGATGTAAACGTTATTCCTTATTTAGCAGTGACAAAAAGTGATGACGTGTAAGATATGCCATGGGGCAATCTCCTCTTGTTGCTCTGGGGAAGAGGGAACACTTTGAGACCCTCCGAGGCAGCCTTATTCACGCTTTTACAACTGAGCTTTCTCAAAATCATCTGTGAATCTGGCTACGGACATTCCACTGCAAACTTTACCTGAGTGTAAATAGTTTTAAAGGCTTTTGTTTTAATGCCCAAGACAACTATTATGTGATATTGTGCAGATTTTCAACTCAAGTTTTTCTGACTAGTGAGTAGGATCTATTACCTGCCATGTTCTCTGCTATTTGTTTTAAAAATTGAATCTCCTTAAAATGACTGAATTAAAAAACCAAGGTACGTACTGTTTATAATAAACATGCCTTAAATGAAATAGAATACAAACATTACAGATAAGGAAAAGCTAAGCCATTTAAGATGAATATAAAGAAAAAAATGGAGGAATGGCAATATTCTATCAGAAAAAAATTAATATTGAATGGGACATAGTTATCTTTTTTTCCTAATATGCACAATCACAATGCATCTTTTTAGATAAATAAACTAGCTTCAATGTATGTAAAAGATGTTTGCAAGAAACGTTGGAAAATACTCAAAATCAGTATCCTTATATAATATAACAATACTTCTGTTTTTCTTGATAAAGTAGGAACTGTAAGGATAGAGTAAAGTAGTTCTTAAATTTTTGAGTCATGGACTCTAGTTTGCATTTTGCTGACTGCATCACTGTGGTGCCATTTCACATGTTAGTCTGTCCACTATAATTGCTGTAAATGCCTGTTTATCTCTAGCGTCTTAATAAAATTCAGGTTCAGTATTTCACGAGAATACTTCATAGTTGGTAGACTGTCCCTCTATACAGGAGGCAGTTGATTAATTGTCCCTCTTTTTTGTGATAAGTAGCCATTCATGACCATTGACTAAGACCATTCATTCAATTGAGGCGGCAAATGGAGAAACTGATTCTTTCATTAATTCTTCATTGATGAACTGAAATACTCCTTTGGAAGGAAAATATCTATTTTGTTACCTTGAAGTACAATTTCAACAAAAAAGGCAAAATAAATACTGCTCCCCCCTAATTTCTTAAAATAATGTGTGAATTAACAAATATTTTCTAAATGGGAAAAATTAAAGGTGTTAGTGTGTAAAATGTTTGTGTAATGTGTACGTATATGTATATGTTTTATATCTTCATAAATCAATGTATTTAAACAAACCTGATATTTTAATGCATCAAACCAGGACAATTTGGCACCAATAAAATTAGTAACTATGATGCAAAATCCAAGCTGTGTAAAAAACAACAGGACCAAAATCCCAAGTTCTTTAATAAATAATTTGAAAAGAATAAAGGAAGTACCATGCAAATTAAAAATATTTAAGAGACAAAATTTTAACATGTGGACCACACTTTGACAGATTTTTGATTCAAACAAAGAAACTGTGAAAAGAAATATGAGAGAAATCAGAAAACTAGAACAAAATGTTAAATATTAAAGAAATATTGTTTGTGCTTAGGTGGGATACTGGTATTTTAGTTAAAAGTTTTCTTATATTTTGAGGTACATTTGGAAAGGTATACCAATAAAACAATGTGATGTTTGTTTCAAATTAATCCAAGGGCAGTGGAAAAGTTTACAAGAATAGAGTTGAAATAAGATTGGTCATGATTTGATAATTGTTGAAACTGGGTAAATAGTAATTTGTTATATTACTTCCTCTACTTTGATAAATATTTGATATTTGATATTTTTCTTAATAAGTATTTTTGAAACCCTGTCCAGAAACTAATGATACTTTTGACATAATTTCAGTGAAGGATCTGAGTTGATTTTTACATTATTTAGCTAATTTGTTGAAGTTCAGTTACCCACAACTGGAAATATTCCTCTTTTTTTTTTTAGTGAGTCACATTTATCAAGTCTTTTTAAAATATTCAAATTAGTTTTCATGATAACATAAATCTTTATTTATTCATTATCATTTAGCAGCTTAATTAAATTGTCTAATTATCAAAAAAAAAAGGACAAACGGCATAGCAGTTTTAGGAATAAATTCAGCTGACTGTTAGTAAGCCAGCAGCTCAGTTGCTGGGCAAACATGGAAAATTCAAAGGGTATCCTATTAGCCAAGGACACTCACTTGCTGGGCATGCTGACCCTCAGTTTTCTAAAGGGAAGAAAGATTGCTAATCTGTAAATTGATTAAGTGCAAGTCACTACTATATTCCCCTCATGATAAATCCTCAAAATCACCTGGCATCCTTCTGAAAATAAATCTTACATTAAAGTACAGGGGCCTTTGGTTCCTGAAGAGCTCAGTAGAACAGCAATTTCAATTCCTCTCCCTTATTTTCATCAATTACCAAAAAAAGAGCAAAAAATGGTCAACTCATATGTGTGGAGCACATTCATTTGGATTTACCCTTGATTCCTGACTTCTTTCCAGGTATAACTAACAGCTAGATTCTCATCTAATGGAATATAACTCAATTCATTACTCTTTTTGGCTCAGCAGTTCATGTGGAATAAATTAGTGTTAAGGCTTAATTCTCAAAAAAAAAAAAAAAAAAAAAAGAAAGAAAGAAAAGAAAAAAATCAGTTGTAGGGTGGCCAGGACAGGAAATCAATAGTGAGTCTGACTAACTGATAAAGTCTTACAACATCTTGGAACTTACATACTGGAAGTGCAGCTTTTGACATATCCAACATGCAAAGCAGCAGGCATGAATACCTCCTCCATAACCATATTTAGAAAGGAAAGCATTCACCCAGCTATTACTGAAGGCTTCTTGCTGATGTCATCCAATGAGTAGGCAAAGTGAATCTGCCTGATACGTGACCATGTCAGCATTTTCATGTACAGGTGCCAGGATAAAGGCATTCAAAGCCTGTCCAAGGATTAAACGGAACTAGTATCATCCCTGAAGTGTAGTAAGTATGGGAGGTATATTTCACATCTCCATGGGACTAACACTAGGAGATACCTGCTTCTAGACCCCTATCATAATAGATGTTTTGACTTTAGGACATGTAAGAACGTCTAAGAAGATCTAGTCCAGAGAGCTACCTTCTTGACTCATTTAAACTCTCCCCATAGTAAGTGGTCTTGCAAATGCATTATCTAATGCCACCAACTGTCTGATGATCACAAACCCATCTTCATTTACACATACGATGGCCAACCCAGAATAGCAGATGGTGTCCAATGTGCAATGCTCGGTCTTGCTTCTGAATTTTAGCTTGCACAATTGGAAAACAAGACTGCTGTACCATTAAAACTGACTTGAGGTGTTTTAAGTACTTACACATTTAATTAATTCCAATATGTTTTTTGTTTACTCAGGTTGGAAGTAATAAAGAATAAGCTTTTATTTTTATCATTAAAATTCTAATGTTTATCAGACTTGCCTTCAAGATAATTAAAGCCATCTGGACTGTAAAATAAACTAAAACTCAATGAAAGCCATAGAATTTGTACCAACTACATCATATATAACAAAGAAATATTTGTGAATATTGTATATTTAAAATACATTTACAATAGTGAGGTCATTTTCAATTATTTAGAAATAAGTGAACTAAGACTTTCAAAAGAATTCACAATGGTACAAACATATGGCAATATAAAATATAGGAAAATGTAAGTGGTATTTAATTTGGAATTTATGGTGTCAATTAAAATTTCCTAGAAAATTCATAGTAAGATATCAGCAAAAAATAAATTCTCTGCCTCCAAATGGAGGTTAAACAAGTCTGATTATGGCCATTGCCTATGATGCAGGGTTGTATTTGTCAACCTTAGAGTAAAGCCTGGATATGTTATGGACACTTTGGAAGGAGAGAGTCACTTAAGCAATCAAGAAGCACCATAAAAATTTCAACAGTTTGACTGACTCTTTTAGCCTCTTTTCTTCTGGCTGGTTCCTAATTTCCTGATTTCTTTCTTTATTTTTGCTTTACAGCAATAATTTTTGCTGTCAGAAGGCAGAGTTTCAAGTGCCTACAACTGTTAAGTGTCTTATTGGAATACTAACAGAGCATCTTAATGAGGTCCACATATTTCAAGAAAATGATATTCTTTTAAAAATTAGTAAAATCCTATAATATGACTCATCTCTGAAAAAAAAAGGACATAGCTTAGCTGGCTCTGATGTCTTTATATAATAGGCTTCTGAGATGGATAACAAAATAGTTGAAGTTCATGAAAAGTCTGAACTTTTCTGCAAAGTTTACAGAATTGAAACCAATGGAGATGTTGAGGGTGTTGCAAAGGCTATGGAAAAGCATGCACCACAGTTGGTAAATACATATATTTATAACATATATGGAGGGCAACATAAATTGAATTTTCAATTGTACACATACCTCAATCCATTTTAGGAATTTGTTATGCATTGGAGTTCATATGAATGCAGAAAGAAATGTGCCAAGGTGTAAGTGATGGCTTGGAGCTATTTATCCCAGAAAAACATGTTCTTAAACTTAATCCATTCCTGTGGGTAAAGACCCAATGGAAATAGGACCTTTGAGGAGGTTACTTCAATAAAGGCGTGGCCCTCCTGAAACAGGACAGGTCTTAAGCTCATTAGTGATGGCATTTTAGGGAAAGTACCAGAAAGAAAGACAGCCAGGGCAGCAGCTAGGAGCTGGATATTCAGGGAATCTGGAAGAGAGAGAAACCAGAAGAAGCGTCCATGTGTATTGCCACGTGACAGAAAGCCAATGGCCAGGGATCATCAACAACTAGCCCAGAAGGCCAGTCTTCTGGAAGAAAGCATCTCCTTGATGATGCCTTGATTTTGGACTTCTCCTATCCTCAAAATTGTGAGCAAATAAGTTTTCATTGTCTAAGCGAACCCATTGCATGGTATTTGATTTAGCAATGGGGAAGCTAAAACAGTGCACATGTCTGTGATATTAAAAAAATAGATAAATACAAAAGAAACTACCCATGGCAAACACTGTCAACAGTGTCAGTTGCTAGGAAACATCTATCACCAGCCCTTCCCTTTCCCCTCCTCCCTCTGCATAAAGTGAACAGGATACCTAATTTACAAACAACCCTTGCAGTTTTAAGTAGCCACATGAGAAGACTTCTTTTACCACAATTTTCCCCCTTATTTCCCAGTTTTAATCCAGTTCTAGGACCACAGGTTTTAGTTTCCTACTTCTAGAACAAATACAATATAGATGTTGGTTAAAACAATGGGAATTTGTTGGATCTTGGTTAGAAGATTTGCTTCCCCTATGGTCAGTATCTTTTGCTGGCTGTCAATCTTTGGGGTTCCTTGACTTTTTGGTCACATGACAATGCACATGGCTGTGTCTTCTCCTTTCTCCTCTGCGTTCCATTGACTTCCAGCTTCTGGCTGCTCCTGGTGGCGTCCTCTCTGTGTCCAATTCCCTTTGCTTCTGAAGACTTCAGCTGTAAATTGGATTAAGGTCCACCGTTACTCAGTTTGGATATACCTTAACTGAAAGCATCTTAAAAGATCATATTAACAAATGAGTTCACATCACAGGACAAGGGGTGGGGACCCATATATACCTTTTGTGGAAGATGTGATTCAATCCCCAAAAACATATGAGACTTGGAACTGCAGTAGCCGTACAGGAACTATGAGGAAAGCTCCGGTATACTGAAAACATCATGGGGAAGGAAGAGATGAGCCTGAGTCCCTGATAGCATCAGCAAGTCCCCATATAAAACCTAGGATTCTCCACCTTTGCACTTCCTACATGAATATTACAAAGCACTGTTAAGTCCTCAGGAGTCAATTATTCTGTTACTTGCAGCCAAATGTATTTCTAATAAATGTACCACTTGAACACCTATAAATAATATAATATTAAATTATTGAACAGTAATATTCTGCAAGGATAAGCAGATATTAAAAAATAATAAGCTGAATATGAAACTAACCCATGTAGTACCATTTTCAGGAAAAAGCATGGTGTAGAATATTTATTTTATGATATTTCTTGCAATTATCTATTTTATAACATCTGAATATCATGATATGACATATTGTATGGCTTATCAACTGATACTGATTTGGAAAGGGTAGAAGTAGCACAATATCCTGCAGACAAAGCTGCTAATAGTGGCTACCTCTGGGTATATGGATAATTTGTGAAAGGGCCTTCATTATTTTTGTACTCTATTTATATCTGTATTGCTGATTATTTTATAATGAAGATGTATTATTTATGTGGTGCTTAAAAGTAAAAGGGAAAATAAATGCTTAAAATTATTCCACTGTATTACTAACCAAATAAATGCAAATTAAAACAAAAATTTGGCATTTCCATGCCTATGACTCAGACAAATACTAAAAGTGCATCACTGTTGCATGTAAATTTTTGGTAAAACAAAATATTCAATTATACATATTTGCCAACACATATTTTTAATTGTACTTTGCCAATCAATTTCATTTATATAAATTTGTCTTAAGAAAATCATAAGAAACTTAACATATTTGTATTTACAATTGCACTTTGTACTGCTTTGTATATATTATGTCCCCCAGAAAAAGCCATGTTCTTTGATGCAATCTTGTGGGGGCACACATATTAGTGGGGATTAAGTTCAAATGTTTGGATTAGGGTGTTTCCATGGAGATGTGCCCCACCGAACTGTGGGTGATGACACTGATTGAATAATTTCCATGGAGGTGTTACCCCACCCATTCAGGGTGGGTCTAAATTAAATCACTGGAGCCATATAAATGAGTGGACAAACAGAAGGAACTCAGTGCAGCTGAGAGTGACATTTTGAAGAGGAACTATAGCCAAGAGGGACACTTTGAAGAATGCACAGAAGCTGAGAGAGTAGCTGCAGATGAGAGACAGTCTGAAGATGGCCATTGAAAGCAGATTCTTACTCTGGAGAAGCTAAGAGAGGAAAAACACCCCAAGAGCAGCTAAGAGTGACATTTTTGAGGAACTGCAGCCTAGAGAGGAACATCCTGGGAGAAAACCATTTTGAAACCAGAACTTTGGAGCAGATGCCAGCCACGTGCCTTCCCGGCTAACAGAGGTTTTCCAGACATCATTGGCCATCCTCCAGTGAAGGTACCAATTGCTGATGTGTTACCTTGGACACTTTATGGCCTTAATACTGTAACTGTGTAACCAAATAAACCCCCTTTTATAAAAGCCAATCCATCTCTGGTGTTTTGCATTCTGGCAGCATTAGCAAACTAGAACATACTTATTGTAACATGTATGTACAAATTTGCTAAAATCAAATTTGGAGGCTTTTGGTTTTCAAATAACATTGCAATAGAAGATAGATTTACTTATGCCTTACAACATACCTAACCAAAAGAGACACATGACAAGTATTTTTTTCCCCCTGGTTATGCAAAAATTCTTTAGCTACAAAACTTTGACCTTTAATTAATCTCTGGAAACTAATAGAATATTGCTAATTTTGCATTACTTACTAGGAAATACAGATATAATTCCACATAATCATGCAAGCTTCCTTCAACTTTAGTTTTCAAATGTCTCTTCTTCATTATGTGACTCTTGTCATTTTATTCTCAAGTTGATTGTTTTAAATCATATTAAATATTTACTGTATCTCAAATCATTTTGATTCATTTGGAAAGTCTGTATGGAATATATGTGTTCTTAAGTTCTATTTATCCATTTTCTGAGCATTATTTAGAAGGATCACTGAGTAAATCACAAATATTTGGCTGAAAAAATGTATCTTGTATCTTTCTTTCAGATATGAGAATAAATCCTTTTGCTAAATATTCAAAAATGATATGCTGATTTCAAATGTATTTATAATTATCGATACTAACAACAGCAAATATCTGGAATTCTGACAATCACTATTGGCAGAATTTGAATGAACAGTCATCCTCTTTTAAACAAATTTCAATAAACTAGATTTTCCTTGTGACCCCACTTCATTTATCTATGAAGGGTATAAATATGCTTGTGTACGCACCCACACACTCACAACACACACACACATAGAGGCACATACACACTGCCTCATTTACATGTATTCAGACAAGCCATGCAGCCTGAAAATAGTAAATTAAAGGATAAGGGAATTAGCTTATAAACACTAATATCCCTGAACTTGCTTCAGGTAAGTTCCTCGAGGAGGTGTGGTCAGTTAGATACACAAACCTGACACAAGTACTTCAGGCAGGTACAACGTCTTCAAAACCTGACTCTGCTGCTCACTTTAGGTAAGTTACCTTCCAAAAATTGTATTTTCCTCATTAGTAAAATGTAAGGGATACTATTCACAACACAGGATTGTCATGAGAACTCAATTTTGCAGTGTGAGTTATGAGTAGGAGCATCTACCTTCCATATAGCAGGCACTGAATAAATGTTATTTTCCTATGGTATTTTTTTAACCGCTTTTTTAGTGTATCTTTAAATGTGTGTGTGTGTGTTCATATTGTAAACTGACACAAAACAGTTTATTTCTTGAAAATCAAACTTTTTGTTCATAATAGAAGAATAAGTTACATAAAACTGAGTGATTTTGCATCTGAAGACAGAGGGAGACCTTCCTAAAGGGAAACCAAGGCCTTTGTCCTAGAAAAATAAGCTTGGGTGTATTTTGCCTACATGGGCTAAGGTAGGGCTGCTGCTGGCATAATCCCAGACACTCCTGAGAGTGATTTTGTCACAGAAGAGGAGCCGGGATGAACAGATCTGTCAGAAGCCACTTGGCTGAGAGGCTGTGGTTATCCCTGGGAGCCTCAGGGGGAACCTGCCTGCCAACCAGGCATTTGTGACACAGTTCTGAACCCCACATCATCTGCATGTCACAAACTTCTGATTATAAGGCACGTACCCGAGTACAGGGAGCCGTGCCCTGTGCCTGAGTCTCTACCTGCCTTTCATGCCTTTCTCACAAGATCCCCAAGACCCTTAGCCAAAGGAGACCCCCAGTATCCAGGGGTCAGGAAGAGAAGTCACCTGTTCATATCTGGGGTTGAACTAAGCATGAAACACACATTTCCTAAACTGGATTAATGAGCATAAGACACCACGAGAATTAAGCCAACTAATCTCACAGCTATCAATCATAGATAATGATAATATTAATAACAACCACACTACTGATACCTGTGCCCTGTAGGAAGTGACCGTGATCATGTCTTGCACACACTAATATAAATAGATGCTTAACTCAAAGCTTTCAAGATACTTTTAAATTAATACAGTGTTTCATCTAGGGAAGATGACAAATATGCCAAGTTATCTTTCAATATGCAAATAAATGAAGTTTAAATAATAATACATAATATCCTATGTATGGTACCAGACTTTTCTCTTTTCCTTTTGCTTCCATAGACCTGTCATTATGTCCACACACACTCTTTTTGTTGCCTCGGCCAAAGGTATATGTATTCATTGTCTGCCTTTGTGGCTATGGCTCTGTTTCTCTGCTTACATTATAATTTACAATAATATTCTGCTACCTCAGCAGGAAGATTCTGCTTTGATAGCTCTTGGGAGCTTAACAAGGTTTCAAATTATTTATCCTATAACTTCTTCAGAAGGTCTTGTTTCCTTTAATTTTGTTAAAAATCCACAGGTACCTATATTTATTTTAAGATACCTCAGTCACGGAAAAATGTTAATATATGATTCAATTTAAATAGTGTCTTTTTATTTTAAATTTGTCTACAACTCATATAATTGAACTTATTTCATAACTTTCCACTGCTTACAACCAAACATGAGATGATTCCAGGAGGTGTAAACAACCATTACCTACTCATCTGTTTCAATTTTCTATTCTTGTCAGTTACCTTTCCTTGTCTAGCCACGGAAATTCATAAACATCAAAGTTGGTTCATTTGTGCTCCTGTTTCTAAACATCGAATAAAGTCATCCATAAATTAATTTTATGAGCAATTAAGTTCTTTCAAGTCAATACTTTCTAAATTGATTTCTCTTTTACAATCAAGACACAGTTTAGCTCAATTTTACAACTTTAGGCACAGCTCTCAGTTAGTTTGCCATTTTATTTTTGGTTTCTGCTTCCTTTTTAAATTTTTTTTTTTTTATAAATAAGATTGGAGAGAGAGGGAGGGAGAAATTTCAAAGGGTTGGCAAAGGAGATGGCTGATGCCATGTCCCAGAGAAATGCACTGTTAAGGCAAAGGAAGCACGGCAAAAGCAGAAAGTCAGACACTGACCCTCTTAGGGAGCTCACAGTGATGGATCCAAATCTGCTAACAGCACTGGAAATAGAGACAGACAGACAACATTCAGCATGTTGTAGGTCTGTGCGTAAAACTGATTTGGCCTACCTGTAAATCTTTTTATGGTTGTATTAGTTAGGGTTCTCCTTGAAAACAGAATCAATGAGAGATGTCTCTTACTATCAAATTGTAAAAGTGACTCACGCAACTGCGGGAGCGCACGAGTCCAAATTCTGCAGAGCCGTCAACAAGCTGTCAACTCCAAGGAAGACGTCCCACGAACTCCTCGGGAAACGAACCGACAACTTTGAAGAACTCCTCAGGAAACGAACCGACAACTTTGACGAACTCCTCAGGAAACGAACCGGCAACTTTGAAGAACTCCTCAGGAAACGAACCGACAACTTTGACGAACTCCTCAGGAAATGAACCGGCAACTTTGACGAACTCCTCAGGAAACGAACTGGCAACTTCGACGAGCTCCCCAGGAAAAGCTTCACTGAGCAGCTGAAGAAGAAGTGAAGGTTCTCTAACCGTCCGGCTTATAAGCCTCCAACTGATCACCCAGACCAAATCCAGCCAATTGCATTCTCTCACTGTGGAAGCACACCCCTTGATGAGTCATCAGTCAGCTGCAGTCAATTGACTGATGATCTGACAAACCAGCCTGTTGGTTTATTAACCAGCCTCAAATAGCCTCACAGGAATCGTCAGGCCAGTGCCCGCTTGACCAGACAGCTAGGCCACCTAGCCAAGTTGACACATGAACCCAACCATCACAGTCCACCCCTTGTCAACTTGGCAGTCGTACACATCACCTAAAACCATATCTTCAAAATGAACGTTACAGCTTATGCCATATGATAAGGGGATAAGACAGAGAAGAAAGCAAAAATATTTTCTTCACAGACAAATACAAACATAATCATCACAAAATGAGGAGGAAATATTCATATCATCATAGTCCTCGTTTCTGTAACTGGTCACATGGCCGTAGTTCATATTTATCACTACCTTCTTCCACTACCCATTCCATGTTCCCTTTACCCTCAGCAAGCACTTCAGCTGGCTGTGGTTCTTTGCCTGGTGGGGTGACCCAAACCTTCATTCCTGAAGTTTCTTGGCCATTGGTAGTCCTGCCTGGATTGGGTTGTTGCAGTTTTCCATTGACTTGAATCACGGGGCATGGTAGTACTAAGAGACACCCCAGGGGATCTCCTGTACGCCAGGAAAACTCTTCTTTACTTCCATTGTGTAGTTGCAGTGCTATTTCCCCTTGATAGTCAGGATCAATCACCCCAGCCAGTACAGTAATCCCCTTACTTGCCTGTTGATTCAGAGGCATAAGAAGCCCAAAGTGGCCAGGTGGCAGCCTTAACTTCCAGTTCAATGGGATTATTGTTGTGTTTCCTGGTGGAAGCACTCCTCCTTTTGGAACCAAGACTTGTAGACCAGCAGAGCTTAAACTTGCAGGGACAGGAAGCAAAAATTTCCCTAGTGGATCACTAGGAGTGATAGTGAGTGGTGCTACTCCTGTTTCCACCCCTTGATTCCTGGACCCATGAATCCTGGCTATGGGAGAAACAGCACCATAGAGTGGACGCTGATTCAGAGCATACACTGCCTCCTGGAGGACACTGCCCCAGCCCTGCAAGGTATTGCCACCTAGTTGGCACCGTAATTGAGTCTTCAATAGGCCATTCCACCGTTCTATCAACCCAGCTGCTTCTGGATGATGGGGAACATGGTAAGACCACAGAATTCCATGAGCATGTGCCCATCCCCTCACTTCATTTGCTGTGAAGTGGGTTCCTTGGTCCGAAGCAATGCTGTGTGGAATACCATGACGGTGGATGAGGCATTCTGTAAGTCCACGTATCGTAGTTTTGGCAGAAGCATGTCGTGCAGGGAAGGCAAACCCATATCCGGAGTATGTGTCTATTCCAGTAAGAACAAATCGCTGCCCTTTCCATGATGGAAGTGGTCCGATGTAATCAACCTGCCACCAGGTAGCAGGCTGATCACCCCGAGGAATGGTGCCATATCGGGGACTGAGTGTGGGTCTCTGCTGCTGGCAAATTGGACACTCAGCAGTGGCTGTGGCCAGGTCAGCCTTGGTGAGTGGAAGTCCATGTTGCTGAGCCCATGCATAACCTCCATCCCTACCACCATGACCACTTTGTTCATGAGCCCATTGGGCAATGACAGGAGTTGCTGGGGAAAGAGGCTGATTGGTATCCACCAAATGGGTCATTTTATCCACTTGGTTATTAAAACCTTCTTCTGCTGAAGTCACCCTCTGGTGAGCATTCACATGGGACACAAATATCTTCATGTTGTTTGCCCACTCAGAAAGGTCTATCCACATACCTCTCCCCCAGACTTCTTTGTCACCAATCTTCCAATTATGTTCCTTCCAAGTCCCTGACCATCCAGCCAAACCATTAGCAACAGCCCAGGAATCAGTATACAGACGCACCTCTGGCCAGTTCTCCTTCCAAGCAAAGTGAACAACCAGGTGCACTGCTCGAAGTTCTGCCCACTGGGAGGATTTCCCCTCACCACTGTCCTTCAGGGATATCCCAGAAAGGGGCTGCAGTGCTGCAGCTGTCCACTTTCGGGTGGTACCTGCATATCATGCAGAACCATCTGTAAACCAGGCCCGAGACTTCTCTTCCTCAGTCAACTGACTGTAAGGAACTCCCCAAGATGCCATAGCTGTGGGCTGGGCAAGAGAAGGTAAGGTGGAAGGAGTGGGGGCCATGGGTGGGGTTTTCAAGGAGAACCCCACTCCTGGTACCAAGTTGTATTAGTTAGGGTTCTCCTTGAAAACAGAATCAATGAGAGATGTCTCTTATTATCAAATTGTAAAAGTGACTCACGCACCTAGCCAAGTTGACACATGAACCCAACCATCACAATGGTCATCTGGAGGAAAGTTTCACAGATGATAGGCAACTTTAATTTCAACAGTTTTTGAAGCATAACTAGGAAAAGAAAAAAAGAGGGGGCTACAGGGAGGCTCCTTCAAATTGTATACTTCTTAAGAGGAAAAACAAACAGGGTTGACCCAAGGAAAGGAAAAAGTCAAACATTACTTCATGTGGTTAATATGGAGATTAAATAAAATGAAGTGATGAAGGGCTCACACAGTACCTGCTATAGAGTAAGCAGCCAATGCTTACCAGCTAGTGTGTTTATGACTTTGATCACCATTACTATGTGTGTCCTTATTTGTAACTCCAGTAGCTTTTTCTTTAGTTTTACTTCACTACTTGATCAATTTTATTCTGGGGTTTCACATCTTCCTTTTTGAGGAAATGAGTGTGTTCTGGATGACAAAAACTCTTCATCTGAACCCCAGTGGGAGAAGATGTTCAGGCCCAGGGAACCACTCAGTGGTTGGAACTCTGTGTTGCAATATAGAATCCCCTATGATTGTCAACTCAAATCAGGCAAATATGGGGAGTGTAGACCAGAGCATGGCAGAGAGCGAGAGGTCAACTTAGTAAAGATTGGAAGACTGACTCATTGCCAAAACAGGGTTTCAAAAGCATGTAATATTGTTGAGAGTAGAAGTCATAAATGAACAAATCAGACACATTGGGGACAAAAAAGCATTACTTAAATTAAGCCACAAGTGTCACGGAAGACAAGAACATTAGTAGAGTGCGAACGAGCTTTTGAGAGCCAAAGCCAGAACCAGAAAACCACAGTGAGGAGATGCAAGACCCATGTGCTCCCTGGGAGCTGCCTTCCCCTAGAACCACAGCATGGGTTTTGGCAAGGAGCAGACAGCACCCCTCTTTTCTATGTCCTTTATCCCAGTTGGGGCAGGGCTAGTGACTCTGTGGGTTCACTCTCTAGAATTGCGCTGTCCAGTTTGGGAACTAATAACCACACATAGCTAGTGAGAACTTAAATGTCCAAATAAAGGTGTGCTGTAAGTGTAAAATTAGACTTAGTGCACACACAGAAAGAATGTAAAATATCTTGTCAGTGATTCCATATACGATTTACAGCTTGAAATATTAAAATTTGGGGCACGTGTTGAATAAGATATATTATTAAAATTAATTTCACTTGTTTTTTTTTCAAGTTATATAGGTCTACTAGAAAAAATAAAATTGCTTCTATGGCTAGCGCTATGTTGGACAGCTCTGCTCTAGAATCCTGCTGTACTCTGGAATGTCCTTAGACAAATGGAATCTGAGGACCATATGTCCTCTCCCTGACTTTTTAACATTTGCAAAGTGTTAAGGTTGGTTATGGTGTCATCAGGAGAATGTGTTATCCTCACACATCTGCACTCAGGTGCTAGGCCTCCAGTTGTAGGTAACCTACCAGGACATGGTCTTTATGCCCCAGTCTTGGTAAGACTGGGAAACCAATACAGTGAAAGAAGACACAACTAATGTATATTAAACAGATTGTGAACTTTCCATTCTGAGGTCTTCATTATTAGTCTGGGGACATCTCCTCCTCTAAGCACTGCCTTATGTTTAATCCTGATAACTTTGCCAGGAGCTTGATCCTACTATTATCTTCATTACACAGATGAGAAAACTTACACTTTCAGAAGTTTAGTAACTTGTCCAAAGTCCCAGCTTAGTTAGTGGAGCTGGGATGTGAATAGATTCTACTCTGACCTCAGCACCGTAGGCTTCCGAAAGTACTTATTTCACTTGGCTCTAGAATAAACAACAACAACAGCTAGGAAGTGAAGAAGCTGAAAATGTCCACTCACAATAACTACAAATGGACTCATTATAAGTCTCCAAATCAATGTGTTTCTTTGTTTTTATTTTTAAATTATCTCCTCATATTAAATTCGGATACAATGTACTGTTTAATGATGGGATCCAGAATCTCTGGAAAAGTTCTGCCTGACAGAAAAAGTTATACACATTCCAACAAATTAAATATTCAGCTGGAATTAAATCAAGTACAATTTAATACTTAACCTTGTTTCTGAATATTTCAATGTGAACTTTATTAGATATAAACAGGTTGTGATCTCTACAGCGCTTCAGCAAGCATTCAAGGAAACAAAGATAATTAAGAAGTTAGAGTCTCTTCTCTTGGAATTAGATGGTAGAAAAGGGAGAGGTGCAAGAAGTAATTGCAAAGGATTTTGATAAATAGCATGTTATGTATACAATACAGAAAACCAACAAGAAGGCTGAAGTATTAATATTCAATTGGGGAGGATAAAAAATGCTTCATGGAAGTCTGGGACTTGAAAGAAGAAAGAGTGCATGTAATGAGAACCAGAGATGTGAAAAAGGCAATGTACAGTCAGGAAAACTTAGGAGTCTACTAATTTCTCCCTTTTCTTCCCAAAATAACATTGGGCAAAGAAGCACAATTTGGTGTTAGAGTAGGAGTCTTGAGAGTGTGAAATATTTCAATCATAGCTATGAAGACAGGTGCAACAGTGAAAATGGATAGAGACCAAAAAATGTATTAATGGATGGATCACTGAATCTCTTACGGTCCAAAAGCATCTGAGTTGTGAGCCTTGCTTTAATCACCCTCAGCTGCTAAATTGTAACAGCAGAAAGATTTATGAGCGGATGATACTGTAACAGCAATCTGTATTACCATAGCAGGAGAAAGACAAGGAGGCAAGGCATTTAAGGTTTTTAGTAAAAGAGTGGTTAAATTGACATTTCAAAGCATTGGGCTTAAACTTGATGAGGAGTAAAACCAAGAAAGGTTGAGGAAATTGAGGTAATGGCTGTGGCCAAGGGACTGAGAATCTGTATGTCCTAATTGGACAAATAATGTGGGTAAACAAGGGACGGAGAACAGAGCTGGAAGAAGGGATGGATAGGTTTATAAAATTGGTTGTTGGAATTAATACTTTATTGGCTTATAGTTGTTTAAGTTACATCCCTAAAAATCCATAAAATGGCATCCAAGTATACTGACACTGTGAAATATCTATGCAGAGAGTACAGAACTGCAATATGCTATTAGGGGATAACATTAGAAGACCAAGGGCTACTGTCCTGATTAAAAAAAAAAAATACAATCTATTAACAAAGTATCCAAAAAATTTCAGTTTCCCATCCCCTTATTTCTCAAACTCTTTATATATAATCAAATAATTTGTGTCCCTGGGGGAAAAAAAAGAAACAAGAAAATACTTGCTTTTTTTTTTGATGAACAAAAAGTCAGTGCAGAAGTGTTGGCACAGATACAAGGGGCATCCACATTTTTGGTGGGATTAGGAAAGCAGCAGCCCCTCTTTTGCACCCAACTGGAGAGAAAAGACTTGGGATTTCTGTGGTACATCACTGAGAATGATTTCCCTCAGGCTGTAGTCATTAAACAATGCTCAACACAGATCTGATTTCAAGAACAAAGAGTCTCAAGTTTTGTCAGCCCCAGGATTTCAAGAATGCCTCAGTTCTCTTCCCAATTCTTCCCTCCTAACACAGTGGGTAATCACACCATCCTTAATAAAGGAAGCTGGAGTGGACAGGACTTTATGGGAAAAGCAAGACTGCTGCCGCAGCTTTACATTTTGATCTGCTGTGCTGATGTCCCCCTCTCATCTTTTCTTTTTGTCATCTCTGCCATGTTCTGCCTCCACCCAACATGGTGAAGAATCCAGAGGGGCTTCGTGGTCCCTAAAGCTAGCCACGTGTCTAGCACTTAATGGCCTGCAAGAAAATATGTACAATTATACAAATTCTACTCATTGACTATGGGAAAAGGACAACATTAGAAGTTATGCCAGAGCAGATCTTTTCACTAAATAAGAAAACATGGGCTGGATGGCTAAATAGACACAAATCCTGGGGCAGTTTTGAGTCCATGAACCTACCACAAGCTCGCTCACATTTTATTTTTTTTCCAGTTTGATCTCATGTATAAATCTCTCCAACATGCTTTGTTGCTTCCACTCTTGATATATTCTAATCCATCCTTGCCATCTAATAATAATAGAGGGCAGGTGTTCTGGTTTGCTAATGCTGCCGGAATGCAAAACACCAGAAATGGATTGGCTTTTATAAAAGGGGGTTTATTTGGTTACACAGTTACAGTCTTAAGGCCATAGTGTCCAAGGTAATGCATCAACAATCGGGTACCTTCACTGGAGGATGGCCAATGGTGTCCAGAAAGCCTCTGTTAGCTGGGAAGGCACATGGCTGGCGTCTGCTTTGGAATTCTGGTTTCAAAATGGCTTTCTCCCAGGATGTTTCTCTCTAGGCTTCAGTTTCTCTCCAAAATGTCACTCTCAATTGCTCTTGGGGCATTTGTCCTCTCTGCTTCTCTGGAGCAAAAGTCTGCTTTCAAAGTCCATCTCCAAAATGTCTCTGTAAACTGCTGTTCCTCTCTCAGCTCCTGTGCATTCTTCAGTGTCCCTCTTGGCTGTGGCAAGCTCGCTCCTTCTGTCTGAGCTTATGTAGTGCTCCAGTAAACTAATCAAGGCCCATGCTGAATGGGCGGGGCCACAATTCATGGAAATTATCCAATGAAAGGTCTCACCCATAGTTGAGTGATAACATCTCCATGGAAACATCGAATCAAAAATCTTCAATCTGATCAACACCAATACATTTCCTGCCCACACAAGACTGCATCAAAGATCAGGGTGTTTTGGGGGACATAATACATCCAAACCAGCACAGCAGGGTATTAGAAAAGGAAGGAGAGAAAGTTACCATGAAGAACAGAAGTAAAATAATTCACTGGAATGATGGGAATCACAGCAAACAGAGGGGAAGGATGAATGTACCTCAGGATGGAAATCATGAGAATACAGATGCAAGGGAAAAGCCTGGGAAAAGCATTCACCATGAAAAAGTTAAGTGCTCACCATAGAATTATGGCCAGTGCCTATAATCCAATAGATTTTCACCTATTTCTTACTTACAGGGCATTAAAAGTTACTGGATTGAAAAACATTTTCTTCCAGATTCGCTGATTTATACTTACAATTAATCAGTTATTCTATTCAAAAATCAATGTTGCACATGTGTTTCCATCTTTATAAATATATCTATGAATATAAAAATGAATTGCTGAGCTTCTGAAATTTATTCGGTAATGAAAATTGGAGAATATTTTTAAGTCATGCATTGGCATATTTTGTTTGTTGACATAGTAATAAAGCTTGTTTAAATGGTGAGAAAAATTGTTTTTTGAGATCTGTGCTCATGAAGGCAGAAAGAAACCTTTTCAAGAAGTGCAAGGTCATTTAAATTTTAAATATAATAGATTTTCCAGAGCAAAACCTTTTTCAAGGATCAAATAATTATCACTGTTCTTAAAAACAGCTCTTCATTTCATAGCAGTATTGACTCTTACAGAACAGGATGAAAGTTGTTACATTAAGTTTTCTGAGAAATCAATCAATACTTAAACTAAAATCAGCCTAATATATACTTTAATAGCCACACATTACTTACTATAATGCCAGATAGTGTGTCAATGCCTTATGACAATTATCAGAACAGTTAAATGAAAGATGTAAGTAATACCATTCCATTACAAAGATGAAGAAATAAGTCCTTAGATATTGAATATCTTGTCCAAAGTCACATTTTAGAAGTAGTAGGGCTGGAATGACAGCTGCTGTCTTCTGACAACAAAGCCTGCATCAGAGATTCCATGTTTTTCTCCGCCCCACCCCTGTAATTAAGGCAAGGGAAAGGAACTTTATATCTATATGTGTCAAACCAAGTAGAGAATATACTTTTGCTCTGTGTTCTCTTGGAGGAATTTTTAGTTCAGTTAAACTTTATAAGAAAGATATGAATCACAAGATGTACTAGATGCTTATACAGATACCCACAGTCACTTTTCAAACATGTGTGTACATAAGCCCTCACACACACACACATGCATACTCATGCACGCACACACACACACACACACATACATATATGACACTCCGTCCTATATTCAGCTCATATGATGATAAAATTTCAGCTCACCAGAGTTCTGAGTTTTGCCTAATAGGAAGCAAGAGGCCATTTTATTTATAAATATAAGGAACTTTTCCCAAAGCAATTCCTTTTCAAGGGTCTATCATGTGCCTTCCAGGAGTTTGCACAGGATGCCCTGTTTTTACATTGCATGTGTTACATCACTGCTTCCTTCACTTGCCAGAGTTGGAAGTCTGTGGTCCACGTTGATGTTCAATCATCCACGCATATCAGGAGTTGCTGTTCTCAGGGGATCAGGATGTGAAACAAATGTTTGTTTTTGCTTTCTACAGAGAATCACAGTTGCATAAGTGGTTCTTTTGAAACCTTACCTTCTAGGTTTGCATGTGCCAAATATGTAAATTTCTACTTCCTTTTCACATAGGACTTTTCAAATATTTTCCTCTTTGGCAAACTAATAATGATAATTTTGGTAATAAATAAAAATCAATTTTATTTTATGGTTTCAATGATCATTGCATGTATAACATAAGTGATTACATGTGAAAGTCATTATGGCAATTATTGCCCATCCTTCCCTCTGAACCACACATGTTTCTGTCCCTCCCATTTCCTTGTGATTTAAGGTCCATCTGCAAGACCTGCTGCCTGAGCATCCTCTGGCCTTAAACCTTCCCCCAAGGCTCCGAGCTCAGTGATCACTTCCTCTCATTTCCTGTAGCTTTCTAACTGGTATTGTCCACTGGAATCTTATACAGAGTTATCAAGTTCTGCATGTGTGGCTTTTGCTTCTCAACAAAGTTGTAAGGTCTCATACCAACACATTTTTGATGTGACAAACCAAGAATATTTCTTTGCTGAAATTTCTTCCCATGTATAGAATAATGTCTTTCTAGAAGGTTACTATGTTTCCCAGAGGTGTCTCTGAAGGCGATGTTTTGTTTCATTTTGTGATTTCGTGTCTGACAGTGTCACTAAGCAATGTTTACTGTGATTCCATCTTTAACGTAATCAACATTAGTTAGCAATGGAGTCAACATAAATCGTAAGACATTCTTTCTATTAGTGAGAGTTTGGCCAAGTCCTCAGAGACAGTGTCATAGTATATAAAGACTATATTAATCAAGTTTTTCTATTAAATAGTGGTTAATAAAAATATCAGTAAATAAAATATATAATTCTAAGGAAAATATAATTTTCCTAGCATTATGAGCATTTTCACATTTTGTTGTATATTTTGATAATTTCAGATAAATAATTTTCTGAAATTAATGTCTAGACTTTTAAAATGTTACTCTTGTCCTCATAGCCATTTTAAATGGTTTTATTGATTTCATTTAAATTGTGGAATTTTATGAAGTATTAGGTCTTATTAAATATATTGTCAATTGTAGTAAATAGTGAAATTAAATTTTATAGTATTGTACATCAATATTTAAATGGGGTTGTTGTTCTTAGAATTTGTTTCATGCTAATTTAATTGTTTTTCCTTTAGAAAATGGGATTTGAAACTATAGCACTGGTGAATTACATATTGATCTTAAAATTTATTCATTCTTTCCTTGAGAATGTATATTTTCTAGCACCTTCTTATTTGCATTAAAAAATTCACATTTATATTTATTTTAAGAAGGGAAGAAAATTTTAGGATCAAAAGGATCAGCAGTCAGGTTTTTTTTGTTACAAATGTTACAAATGATAATACAAAGCTAAGAGGAGACAGTGGTTTTTCGGCTATGGTGGAGCTGAGCATGGCAGACAGGGAGATTAACTTGTGATCCAATCTGCCATCATTCAGAACACCAAAGTGCCTTTGTATCCTCATGTTTTTAACTCACACAATAATAAGCATAATGTCCAAGCAATCACATATGAGTATATATGTATAACTATATATAGCTTTATATATATATAAACTATCTATGTATCTATATAAATAAAATGGTTAATCCCAAAGCTCCTACTTCTGTCTTGTGGTTTAGGAAGGAAACAAGAGAAAAATGAGTAAATGCCTGAGCTGGATCTTGAGGAAGACTCTGTGGGATGATAAGGGGAGAGGAGCATTACAGGCACATACAGCGGTAATGAGAGCCTGAATATATCACAGTAGAGAGGAATACATGTGGCTCAGTATGTGGGGAGACGGTCTAGTTGTAGTACTGAAGGTGTGGCAAGCCATGCTACAAATTTTGAACTTTATTCTGTAGTCTAGGAGGAGTCAGCAATGAAATGCAAAATGGGAGAGATTTTGAAAGTGCACTCCAAAGCAGTTTCAGGGCTGAGAAAAGCAATGAGGCCACTAAGGATAAGTAAAAAGTATTGATGGATGCAAAAGATAGAAGGAAGAATCAGACACTCTGGGGCTGATTGGACTGAGGAGTAAGAAACGAGATATGTTAGTATAGTTGGGAGCCAGAAGGTAGGCTGCTGTGACCAAATGAGCCCAGGGGCACTTCCAAAATAAATGATCTAGATGAGGTATTGAGGGCAAAGAGGATGAGTTCTCTCTTTTCATATTCATTTTGACTTCTTAAAATACTATAATATGTGATATATATATACACACACAATTGTCTTTCTCAAGAAATGCTTATTAATTTTCTTTTGGATAATTAACATAGAGGCAAATGATCTTAAAAAGGACTTTAGAAGTCTGCAAATATCAACCTATGGGTATATCCTTTCTGCAACCTTCTCCCCACTAACTCCACCACCCCTTCTAGTATACCAGGATCCATTTTAACAATTTCAGTGATCAGAATAACATGAAATTATTTCAATTACTTCAACTTCATCTCACACTAAGACCTGTCTAGCTCTCTCTGCTGCAGCCCTATCGCCATTTCTTTCTACGTTCCATGACCCTTACGACACAGGTCATTTGCTCAGACTCTTCTCACTGAATGGAACATGGTTATATCCCTTTTATTATCCATTTATTTCTACTGACATTTATATCTCAACTTAATTGACAGTTGTAGAGAAATTCCTCTAAATAAGCCAAATCACTTTATTTTATATTTTTTCTGATAATCTATCTTTCCCAAGACACCAGAAGTAACAGACCATATCTCTCTTTATTGAAAATTGTATCTGCAGCATCTGCCTGGCACAGGATAAATGTTCAGTAATCAGGTTTTGGGTAAACTTGTCAAGTTAAGTAGCTCCTAAGGCTTGCTTGCCACACTTCCATAAACTCTGTTGACAGGGAAACAATGAGCCCCAGTGGGATTTAGACAATTTATTACTCGTGATACAACATGTTTGCAGCAGTTCCTCTTAGCCCCCGAGTTCCACGGTGGAAGCTGCACTCAAAAGCTTGTGTCACAGCAGGAGAACTGAGCTCAGCAAACTGCTCAATTTAAAAGGTGCCACTGGCCAACCTGCTCATCCTGCCCTCTTAAAAGAGAGATTAGGCTTATTACCCTGGGATGTAAGCAACTACTTTGTAGTAAAAGGAGGAAGATTTTAATATTCTGGAATGTGTCCAAGGTCATTATCTTCAGGGAAACTCTTTCTAGCTTCCCACTTTGTCTATTACACAGATACTCTCAGCTACTCAGAAGAATTGTAGAAACACACCAACAGCATTATGGAGAATTATCTTCCAATAAAACTATTACACATTCCACGTTCAGATAGTTCTAATCCCATGTTCAGATAGTTCTATTAGCAGAAGCCTAGTTTGTTATAAAACACAAACTTTGGCATCACTTGCAGCTTTCACAATCACTCAGAGAGAAGTTTAACTCATTTTTTTAAACAGGTCAGTTCTATAGCACTTCAAACAATTAAAAAAAAGAGAAATTATTATGTCTCCTTCATATATTCTCCTTTATCTTCAATTATTTCAACAAAATTTGCCCCTCTCCAAATTATTACTTCAATAGACCCAACACCAATCTTGAATTCTGTCTTCCTTGAATATTTAACGTACTATTCAAAGCCCTTTCGGTTAGAATTCCTTAAGGAACAAAATAAACATTTGCTAATATTTGTAATTAATTATTCAAGAGGAATTTAAAAATATTTTTTTGTTTCTATGTTATGTAAATTTTACCCTATTTAGTAGAAGTTGTTATTTACATTATCAAACTTACACATGTGCATTTGTGTGTAAAGCAATAAAGCTATAACAAGTACAACAGAAGTCAAAGATGATTACTGGAGAAAAAAGGTAAAGGAGAACTAAGGATTATTCTATTTTAGGACAAACATTTTACTCACAGATTTTCCGAACCAATAACTTTTAGGTTAATGCCCTTATTTGAAAAAGTAATAATATAAGTAGGGAAAATATGCAATGACTTCTTTTAACTCTGAAATTCTGTAATTTACACAGTGATTATAATAAGGAATTTTAGATTATTTCTATAAAATATCATGAATGAAATCAAATTCATTTACAATAATATTACCATAGTAATAAGAGACTAAATCTAAAAACATTGCATACAATTTTTAAATAAATGCAAATTTGAAAGCATTGTATGTTTTCCAAGTAAGTAATGGGAAAATGCAAAAGAACATCACACAGTCAAAATGATAAAAATAAATACTGTTCATTAGAAGCAGATGAGAAATAAAACCACTATATTGGTTTATGAAGCAAAGTCACTTTGCAAACAGTTATTCCTCCTCCTATTCACTGAAAATATTTGCTTCTGGATTCATCTATTCCACATTTAGTGGTAAATTTACCTTTCCTAAGGAATCATCAAATCTCTGTTATGCAAGATTATGAAGGAAGATTATTTCCAGTTGGAGTACTTGTAAGATAATCATATTTTAAAGCATCTTTTGCTTGTGTGTGTGTGTGTGTGTGTGTGTGTGTGTGTGTGTGTTGTTTTTTCCTTGGTGTCAGGGGAATTAACTTATCTAAATCTTGAGACATTATATTTTTCTTTTTTTTAAGAGAGGGTAATATAAATGTGTCATCCCAGGAAATATTTATTATATTTAAGAAATACTACAATCTTATTGGCTTAAATGAAGTCGATCAAAATAGCTAATGTTCCCTGCAAAACTTTCAATAATTAATTTCATTTTTGTGTGCCATCTTACACCATTTGAAGAAGCTACAGGAAAGTTTATGTTGGAGCAAGAGAAGCAAGACTAGGAATTATTATTTTGGGGCTTTGGATCATGTCTCTCACAAAAGGCATGCTCAGGTGCCAAACCCTTGTCCTGTGGGTGTGAAATCATTCACAAACAGGACCTTTAAGATGTTATTACTTATGGTGCGCCCAAACTGAACAAGAGTGGACCTCAATGCAATATGGCTGAAGTCCCTATGAGCAAAGGGGTAGGACACAGAAGAAGAAGCCACGGGGAGCAGGGAGGAGCTGGAAGTCAATGGAACCCAGAAGAGAAAGGAGAAGACACCAGCCTGTGCTTCGCCCTGTGATGGAAAAGCCAAGAAACCCCGAAAGACCGTTGGCCAACCAGTAGATATGGACACTGGGAGGTAGCAAACCTTCTAGTCTCGGACAACTTGGACCAATAAATTCCTGTTGTTAAACCAACACATTGTTTGCTATTTGTTTTAGCAGCTAGGAAACTAATACAATTACTAACTAAAGGAAATAAAAGAGAGAATCTTTGATTAGTGGGCACTAAGTTCCAAGAAGTTCCAAGAAGATGTAAAAATATGGCTGAAATAGATAAATGCCAAAGGATTCTTCCATCTTCTGGCCTCTGAGCTTCATCTTCATGATCTGCTGCTGCGAATAATCAGAGAATCTGAGATAATATGGGGGATGCATTGAAGGGGCCAACCTTTATGTTACAATAAGGTTTACATTTTTTCATTGTAAAAGATTACATGCAGATATTTTTAAATATACGTAGAATATGGTGGAAAGAGTAACTCATAATTGTAGCTACCAAATGTGTTATTTTAATCATCTTATTGTTCATGTGCATGAATAGATATGTACAATTTTAAATGGCTTCTTTTTCAGACTATTAAAGTTATAGGTTAGAGTAGAAAAATGGAAACCAAGAATTTGAGGCAATTAAGTAAAATAATATAAAACTCACACTATTAGCATTTGGGTGTGTTTAGTCTTTTTCTATGAATAATTATATAGCTGAGAACATACTAAGTACATTAATTTTTAAGTGTACTTAGTATAAGAATATTCAAACATCAGAGATGGAATAAAATAAATAGAATGGCTTATTAATAGATTACATCAATCACCACCATGGGTGCAAATTTTGATCACTCTTTTTCAGTTTTGTCTAATGATTGTCTACACATGTTGAGTGAGGTCATTTCTGCTTAATATCCTCAGCTAAATAGTACCGTGATCCCAGGGCCTCATTTAATCTAAACAGAATACATAATATTTCTAAATGCCTAGAGGGAAGCAACAAGTCTGAGAAAGCCATCTTGGCATTGGCAGTAGTGAGCAAAAGGAGAGTTTGTTATGTTGGAGGAAGGAAACGTTGGTATTAATTGGTAGAAATGGAATACGTGAAGTCAGTAAATTCAGGTGAATGGGTAAGTCAAAACCATGTGGGTGGACAAAATATGAAAATACTCCACAAAGTGTGGTGAGCCAGGAAAAGCTAGGGCTTAAGACAATGAAGCAGGGGTTGAAATGAGCTTGAACTATTAGCCCCTTGCAGGTTTCCTCAGAAACAGCCTCCACTCTTTGTGCTTGAAGCAGGATCACCTGCAAAGTCTTCCCCAATTTTTCTTCTCAGGGCTAAGAACTGGGCATAGCAATTATTTTGCAAACTAAGGATTATTTCAAAGGTTGATGGGTGTAGCAATATTTCAGTTTCCTTCACTGGCATAAACAAGAGAGCAGTCAAGTAACTTCTTCTAGAACATGGTTAATGTGCTTCAAGAGGATTTGATAGTTTCCAAAAGGCAAATAAGTGGAGGCGGAATTTGGGGTAAACCACTGGCTCCTCATTATACCTGTTGGTTTAGCATGGCTTACTCTAAAGTACAATTTTAAATTATCCAAATCATCATTAGTCAAGTTCCTTGGCAAGAAATAGGGCCCTTCTGCCAATACAGTTAGTTTATACCATAACAAATTCTGCAACAGAAAAAAAAGTCCATGTGAGATTTTTTAATCTAAATTCTTGAGAGAAAGATATGCCTCAAGAAGTACATTTCCTTGCACTGATGAGCTCAAGTAAAAAATGGAAATGCAAAGGAAAAATTTTGAAGGCTGTGTTTCATTCCACCCACCATACCTACTCCACACAATACTGTAATTATTTGCCTACACAATTCCTGAATCCTTGTCCAAATTGAACAGAAACATACATTTAAGTCTTGTGTACATCAATTTCCTTTTCTTCATTTTTAAATTTGATTCACTGTTCATTTAATAAGAGGTTTCAATCAAATTTTTCAGTAATAGCACAAAGATGGCCTGCCAGTTAGGACTGTGTTCACATAGGATTAGGAGACTGAGAACAGGGGGTTAAGCCGGTTAGCAGTCTGGAACTCAGCAGGGTGGAGAGGATCACCCCAGGAGGGTGTCAGGGCCTAGGGCTCCCTCCTGTAATCCTTTCCTGTGTGTTAGGGTGTGGCTCTTCTTCTAATAGCCCCAAATGATAGCTGGAAAGGCAACCACCGTGTCTAAATTCCAGGTCCATAAGTGGAGTCATCAAGGAAGGAAAAATAGCCTAAATTAAAAAGATTACAGAAAAAAACTATTTTTTTGGCCCTAAACCCCAGCTGAAGTTTTAAGCCCCAATTTAAGTTTTGTAGAAACTTTTTATCCACTCAACAGACTGCTACTTGCCATGTCCATTAACTTCAACAATATATCATTAATAATCCCATTTATATCCAGGTTTGTTTTATACCACTGAAAGAGCTTTGTTCAAAAGGCTCCCCATTGCACCAGTTCATACTTGGTAACAGGCAACAGTGATAAATCTGTGTCCTGATATTCTGCTGCAATGACCGAGAACCTTTCTTTCACTGTGCCTGACTCCACCACTGGCATCTCAAAGTCAAGATGTCCTTCAGTAGCTTGTTATAGACCTTACACTAGTCTTTCCCGTTTTTTTTATGTGTTTATGAAAATGACACTCATTGCTTAATCCTGAGACCAGGAAGATTGTCAGGAATCCCTACCTACAACCCACATACAATCTATCACCAATTCCTGTTAACTCTGTCATGTCTCTAAGCCTAAGTGACCATTATTTATCTCCTCACTGGCCTTTCCAGCTCAGTCCACAAGCCTTGACCATCAGAGTGATGATTTTAGGCATAGAACCATACTATATTGCTCTCATGATTGAAATCCATTTAGAGAAGAGGAGTCTTTTGACCTGTCTCACTTTTCCATGTGGAAGAACTTCCCAGATTTCCTTATCTCTTCTATGACCCATTTCTCCCTTCCCAGGACAGCTTTTGATGCTGTTGAACCCTTTATCTTTTCTATTTTATTAATTTATATTCTTATCTCTGATATTTCCATCCTGTTTTCTTTGCATGTGCTTTATTGTCCATTTATTTCCTTTTGGTATTTCCCCTTTTCTAATATTGGAGTTTAAACATACAATTCACCTTCAAAGTAACTGCTTTCTTAACTGTATTCTACAGGTTGTGCTAATTTCCTCGTGGGCATATTTGCTTGTCATCTTGTTTTGATACACTGTTTTCTGGTGTTAAGGTATCATGTTCAAACACCTTTATAAGCTATTGATTGTTGCTTGTTGTAAATTGCTCTCTAGTCTAGTGTGCAGTCAATTTTTATACATATCCAAACATGCCCTTCACATTCACATCTTCAGTACATCTGAAAATCATTCTTGGTATCATGTGATAGAGAAACTTAACATAATTTTATATTGATAACCACTTGCCTTTGCATGACTCATATTCTTCTTTTCATAGAGCTGACCATGTTTTCTCTAAAGACTTTTAAGAGCACTTCCTCTCATATGTACATGTTTTGAATATTCATAGCAATCTTTGTGGGATCTCTGCCCTATTTATTGTTTTCTGGCTCTGCATGAATATTATACTATCTTAAATAATATTATTTAAAATATATGTTGCTATCTAAAAAGGAAGATCCCCTTTACTGGTTCTTCAAAACATTTATATTAAGATTAACTTCCATATTAAACATAGAATTACCTTGACAAGTCACACTAAACATCCTACTGGAAATTTGACTGAAATTCCATTAATTTTTTTTAAGAAATTGAGGAGAGTCAGCAATTTGAAAAATTTGAGAATTTCTCTCTAAAACCATTGAATGTTCTCCATTTTTGTGGGCCTGGCTTAATAACCCTAATTTTTAAAAATGTTATTAAAATATGTAATTGTAGTATTGTTTGTTTTTGTACATGTGTACATATTTGTGTTTGTATATGTATATGTTATTGTTTTAAATTATATTACTACTTTTTAGGTTACACGTTTAGAATATTCGCAGCCAGTATATTAAGGATGACATTTTTGCTTAGGCTTAACAATAGTTCTGAGCTATTCTTCCACTTTTAATATGTCTAAGTGTTTAGTATACTAGACCTTTGCTTAATGTTTTCTATTGGAATTTTCTCATGGTGAATATTTCTTCTTTTGGGATTTGTGTGCATGGTTGGGGCAACTTATATGGTTAGAGTTAGGGAATTTCTCTCCAGGTTTAACGTTGCTGCACATTAAATTTCCTATAAATTTCTTAGCTTACTAATTTTTTCTCCAGATAGGTAATATAAATTCAGACTTCACATCAATTTAATGTACAAGACAGGATTTGTATTTCTCATGTTCTTTTTATTTTTTAACCTATAGATTTGGAAGAAGAGATAGTATTATAGTCATGTGGTTTTGAGTCAATAGGAAGACTAGATACCTCTTACGATTCTGGTTTTTATGCAGGTATCTCAGCTCTAACTTCTAGCCACATGTTTCCTTTCATGGGTGTGTAAAGCTAGGTCCATAGCCACAACTATGCATGATGCAGTCCACTCCCCTGCTGTGGCTTTCAATTCTCTCTTTGTTTCTGATAACTAGGAATGCCCCTTTCTTTTTATGATCTCAAATGTGCATTAAAAATAACATACAGTTATTCTAGCATTTCTAGGTCTTGGTCCTGCAAGAAATTCTTCAATAACCATGTCCCATTTTGCATGAACCTGAAAGATCCTCACTGACTCTTCAACCCACTCCAATCTGTATCTATTGTTATGACTACTGGAGCTGCTGATGTCACCTGCAACTACAGTCACCTTTGATGTCCAAATTGTCAAATTCTATAAAGTCTGTCATGTTCTCATTTTATTTGAGCTCTTGGCAGCAACTGGTACAACAAACCATTTTCTTCCTCTTGAATACATTTTTTTCTTATAGTCTGTGTCAGGGTGCCGGTTTGGATATATTATGTCCCCTGAAAGCCATATTCTTTAATGTAATCTTGTCTGGGCAGGGTTATTAATCTTTTTGATTAGGATGTGACCTCTTGATTGAATGTTTCCATGGATATTTGATCCCACCTGTTCTAGTTTGCTAATGATGCCAGAATGCAAAACACCAGAAATGGATTTGCTTTTGTAAAGGGGGTTTATTTGGTTTCACAGTTACAGTCTTAAGGCCATAAAGTGTCCATAAACAAATGGTACCTTCACTGGATGAAGGCCAATGGTGTCCAGAAAACCTCTGTTAGCTGGGAAGGCATGTAGCTGGCGTCTGCTTGCCCCCAAGTTGCGTTCCAAACTGGTGTTCTCCAAAATGTCTGCATCAAATTCCAATGGCTGTCTTCAAAATGTCTGTCTCTGCTCCAGCTAGCTATGAGGTCCTTCTGTCTGAGCTCATATAGTGCTCCAGTAAACTAAACAAGGCCCATGCTGAATGGGCGGGGCCATGCCTCCATGGGAATTATCCAATCAGAATTGTCACCTACGGTTGGGTGGGTCACATTGACACTGAACCAATAGGTTCCAACCCAATCCACACTAATACATCTGCCCCCACAAGAATGCATTAAAGAATATGGCTTTTTCTGGGGGACATAAATATACAAACCGGTACACTGCCCATTCAGGGTGGGTCTTAATTAAGTCACTGGAGTCCTGTAAGAGAGCTCACAGACAGAAGGAGGGGAGCAGCAGCTGAGAGAGACATTTTGAGAGCAGCTGGGAGAGACTTTTGGAGAGACGCTTGCTGACATTCTGAGATGCTTGGAGACATTTGGAGATGCTAGCTCAGAGTTTTCTCTGGAGAAGCTAAAAGAGGACCCTGACTCTTAGATGCACAGGAGCTGAAGAAGTTAAGAGAGACAGACCCGGAGACATTTTGAGAGAGCCATTTTGAAATGCAACCTGGGAACAAAGGAACAGCAGATGCCAGCCTCATGCCGTCTCAGCTGACAGAGGTGTGAGATGCTCCAGATGTCATTGGTCATTCTTCAGTTTCAGTATCCTCTTGTTGATGCCTTATTTGGACACTCTTATGGCCTTAGGACTGAAAATTTGTAACCAAATAAACTACCTTTATAAAAGCCAATCAATTTCTGGTATTTTGCATAATGGCAGCATTAGCAAACCAGGACACAGGGTCTCCTATTTTTCTTTTACTTCTGATTGCTCTTTTTCAGGATTTTTGCAAGCTCCTCCTTTAATAACCTTTGGTTATTAAAAGTTTTCTACAGGTTATTACTGGATTTGCCTCACTTCTCATCCTACAGGGTATTCCTAGGTATTCTGAAGTGTTCTTATAGCTTCAATTAACAACCCCATGAAAATTAACTCCTTTTTTTTCACTAGCCCAAATATGTCTAATTGACAGTCACTGGGTGTCTTAAGGAATTTGAAACCACAGATGTAAAAATCTGAACACTTGTGTTCCTTTCCTACAACTCTTCTTTTTTCCATTCTTCTTCCTTTTAGTAAATTCCAAATCTCCTTTACTCAGAGCTTAAGTAGGGAACCTGGAAAGAGTCATTTAGACCTCCCTTACCATTCCCCTTTCTTAAACATCAGTAAACCTTGTCTTTTCTACCTTATGTGTCCTCTGCCCTAGTAGACCATTTTTGGTTTATTTGTTTTTCAGATGTTGGCATTTCCTGTCTTGGTGTATGATCACTAAGGCTCATGAAAACATCTGCTTCTTCTGTGGGGTTCGGCAATTGATATGATTTTGTCTCCTTTATGCTTCTTCACCTCTGCCCCTTGGTGGTTATAATTAATAAAAAGTGGGCATTGGAGGATGCAAAATGAGACGAAATAGTTTCAGTGGCTGAGAGATTTCAAATGGAGTCGAGAGGTCACTCTGGTGGACATTCTTATGCACTATATAGATAACACCTCTTAGGCTTTAATGTATTGGAATAGCTAGAAGTAAATACCTGAAACTACCAAACTCCAACCCAGCAGTGTGGACTCCTGAAGACAATTATATAATAATGTAGATTACAAGGGGTGACAGTGTGATTGTGAAGACCTTGTGGATCACACCCCCTTTATCTATCGTATGGATGAGTAGAAAAATGGAGATAAAAACTAAAGGACAAATGGGGTGGGATGGGGGGATGATTTGGGTGTTCTTTTTTCACTTTAATTTTTTATTCTTGTTCTGGTTCTTTCTGATGTAAGGAAAATGTTCAGAGATAGATTGTGGTGATGAACGCATAACTATGTTATCATACTGTGGACAGTGGATTGTATACCATGGATGATTGTATGGTGTGTGTGAATGTATTTCAATAAAACTGAATTTAATTAAAAAAAAAAAAGTGGGCATTGGATTTGTTTCTGTTTTAGCTCCAACTATCTTTTCTTTCATCCTCTGCTTTGCATTAGGTAGGTGCATATCTTATTTCATTGTCCCAATTAACAAATCCCTGGATGGATCATTTAAAGCAGTAACACTCATTTTAGGAGAGTTAGTATTTTCCTGAGGTTCAAGATAATATGTGTTAGCTCAAGATTCCTTCTGAACTCAGGTCCAAATTAATCAGTATTTAGTGGGGTTTCCTTCACAGGTTTTTGATATGGGGCATTTTCCCCCTAATTTCACTGAAGTCAATTACTTATTTTTACTACTTTTGATATTTTGAGTTGGAATCAAATGAAGGTGTAAAATACCTTTATTTTGTCAACTTTAACTAGAAGACATGGAAAAATTCTTAGTACTGTTCAAATTTTGGAGTGATGGGGTCACTCACTGACCTGAGGCATACCATAGATTTCTGACAGGTTAAATCTTGTCCTAATTGTGCCAGGCATGTGGTAGTGGCTGCATGTCAACCAGGCCACAGGAGAACCATTCAGAAATACATTCAGTTAAATATTTTAAAGTGCCTAATTCCTCAAGAAGTCTGAGTAAAACAAATCCCAATGGGAGTCTCTTGGATTAGCTATAAAGGCCATTAATAAATACAGATTCCAGGACAGAACTGCCTTATGGCTACAGGACAAGTGATTGTGGAAGCAGTTTCCCACTGACATCTGGTTGACCTAATTCTCCTAGTCTTAGAGAAGTGGATAAAAGAATGAAATTTCAAGAGTTGGATATCTCTCCAGAATATACCTCAGGATCATTTCTGTGAAACTCATCATGTTTATGATTTTCAATCGATTAAAACCTATCATTGGAGAAATTTTGTTGCATTGATAAATGTAATAAAATAAAATATAATATAATGCTTTTTTCAGAAATGTGTGCCCTTTTCCCTGCTAAATGATTCCTTTTAATTAACTCATTAGATTCTTCACCCTCTGGAAAAAGAAACCATAAAACTTAAATTTCTTCAAAATCAAAGATTTAACAGATTTTTGCTTTTTTTCAAAAAATTTTATGAAACTTACAAATTTCACAGTTGTGTTTCCAGGCTGCACAACTTTTAAATCCATAACACTCAATGGTTCATACAGAAGGAATGTTGAATTTTCACAAGAGTGAGACGTGTGTTAAGTGGAAGAGGCAAGACAAGCACCATCTTTCCCTGACTCCATAGAAGCAAGATGCAAATTCCACTGGATTCAGGGATGCAGTGAACTGTTTTTCTTATAGAAGAAGGAAAGTTATGACTGAAAGATTCTCTCAACAGGGTCAAGATAGCACCATCATTCCAGGCAACTCTATTTATTGGGTGCTAAAAATGTCTGATCAAGTAGTTGAGACAAGTTACAACATACTTTGGATTTGTGAAAAGGACTCTAGTACTGTATTCAAAGAGACAGCTAGAAAAATACCCTAAATCATCTGGTCCCACACTTCAGGATCTTTACCCTCAACAACCCACTCCTGGCTCATAGTTCTGTATGACTCAGAACACTTTCAGGTGCAAGTATTGGAAATCCACCTTGAACTACCAGAAGTTTGCAAATGGAAGGGCAGTCCAGTAGAAAGCCAGATAGCAGATTGAAGACAGTAGTTATAAGAATTATTGTAACTTCCAAGAATCTCAAAAAGAGGCACCAGGAACTGAAAGCTGCAATCAGATGACATTGGATCCACGAGAATGAAATTGCAAGAAAGAAAATTTATAAAATGAAGGAGAGTATTAATATTAAAATATGGGACTAACGGACAGATACCAAAGATGTGTTCACGATTCCACTCCTGTGTTGTCAAACACCCACCAAAAAATCTGAGTCAACATAAATTATGTTAAATTCAAAATAATAAAATCTCTTTAAATTTATTACATTGTTCACTGCTTAGAAAATTATAATGATCTTGATTATTAGCATGTGCTATATGAGTATGTGCTGACAATGATGATCATTGAACTGAATAACTGATTCTTGACTTAAGATTTATTTCAGAAGATAGCAGAAACACTGCTTTTAGGACTAAAAAGTGTGTAAGAAGTCAAAATAAAACAGTTTTTACTATGTTTTAAACCACCCAACAATAAAACAAGTATATTCAGTGTGCCAATGGTAGGATTGTTTTACATGTCTGAAAGCTTGATAAAAGATATGTTTCTGTCAAAGATCATAGATATGCACATAGTAGATCATCAATAATTGTTTGTTGGATACTAAGCTGTTTGTGAATTTAGTGTGCCAATAAATGATCCAAGACTATATATACAAGGTTCTCTGTTGTGAGAGGAGTTGGCCAAGATCAAAAGTAGCCAGGAACTTGAGAGGAAATGTGCTTTCAGAGATGGAGCAGAATTAAGAGTTCTTGCCCCTGCAGACAGGCTGCTTTAAGAAGGAATCTGAATTTTATTTCATTTTATTTACAATTCTGAAAATTATTGTTGCTTTGAAGATGCAAAAGTCATACCCTCTTCTGTTAAGGGTGTGAGTTGTCTGGTTTTTCTCTCCTGTGTAGAAATAGCATGACTACAACTGTCCCAGAGGGGCAGGGCCAATTCAAGATTATCCATCTACCTATCTACCTATGTATGTACGTACATATCTATGCATGTACATATGTCTATATCATCTATCTTATATCGTCTATATATAGTCTGTCTATCTATCTATCTATCTAAACTATCTACAAGCTGTCTATCCATCTATCTATGCATCCCCATTCTATGTATCTATTTATTTATCTTTCTATCCACCTACTTACATGCCACAGTAATTGAATTGCCATCTAACACAACACTTTAAAACAACAACAAAATGACTGAGAATAAATAAGCCTGCATTAATGGATTCTTACATTGAACACATATAAATAGGGTGAACAAAGTAAATAAAATAAAGGCCTTAAACTTTTATGATACCGAATGGCTGAAATTAATTTCCATCACATCTCATTTGCCTGACTGGGTTGAAGGAAATTGTTTCCTTTTTGTTCTGTGGGAAGATTACATGGGGTTGGGGTGGGAGATCTGTTTAAAAGTTTATGGTATTTGTGTATTACTGCCTTTGGGATAAATTAAATTATTACAAGTTTGTGGTATTTGTGTATTATTGCCTTTGGATAAATTAAATTAATATGTCACGTCAACCACATCAGCAGGGCCTTACTGCTCCAACATGTCCAGCACTTCTGTCCCTGAGGGCTTTTTCTAAAACCTGAGAAGATACTCATCTCACAAGCACGTTAGGCCAGAAGAAGCTCACATCAAAAGACTGCCTGGAGCTGGTGAATACCTACCCAGGACCTTTCACCTTAACTGGCATAACTCTGAGATTCATGTCTACACTGGCTCCCTGTGTTGAAGGATTAACCTTCAATTGCCCCCAGTGCATCTGCCTTGTTCACACACCTTTGATGGCTGCCTTCCCTTCTCTTGCTCACTTGGCTCACTTCCCAACTTCTTCACCTCCCACAGAAATTTCCTACACTTGAATCCTAGTCTCAGACTCTGCTTATGAAAGCCTTGACATTTGTACTGTCCTGAGTTAAAATATTCTCTGGGCACTTTTGATAATATGACAGTAATAAATGAATATTTTGTATCACAATACATGGAAATGATTGATACTCTGGACTTGTAAGCTTGAAGGTTCTTATGTCAAGCAAGGATGCCTTAGACAAATGTGATTGTATAACCATCTACGACCACCACAGGCTGTACACATTGCTGTGTGAGCCTAAAGGAAGGCACGCCTTAAAGTGGATAAGCAGGTAACTCAAGATTCATATATCTACCGACATTAATCAAATGATGTGGTATGAAGTGGAGATTTATTACATATGCATGCATATACATATGTATAAAGAGTCTTTGAATTAAAATAATTTAATGGACTAAATTTCAGAAAAATTATCGTGGAATATTTATAGGTAATTAAAAATAAGATGGTTATATGCATAAATTCAGTAATATGTGTATTATTTTGTAATCTGTTTTCTACTTAAAATATATTGAAAATGCATCCGTGTGAATAAAGTACTTCAATTATTCATAATAAAGAATACTATATTAGAGAGTTAGTAATCTACGTTATGATTATAAGGCATTTAGATCTTGTATTAGACTCTTCTAAACAATGATTGTGAAAGTATTTTGTGTGACTAAATGAAGAAATAATTTAAACTACTTCCACAGGTTACTTGTATCAAAAGTAATGCATAATTCTAAGTCTTTTGTTAATGTGATCCTCATGCAAATTGAAAAATATAAAAGCATTCTAGGATATTTGAGTGCACTTCTTCCACAGACATAGATCTTTGTTAAGATTATCTTTCTTTTTAGATTTTGTTAAGCTGATAAAATGAATACAAATGTATTTGCATCTTATGTATTTCTCAAATAATTGCTTTATACATTTATTGGCAATGTATATTTCTTTTGTGAATTGCTTTTTCTTATCTTTGCAAATTCTGTTTTTTTTTAATTAAATTCTAAGAGCTCTTTGTGTACATGGAATATCTGGCCTTAATCTTTTCTATATTTTGCAATTTTCTTCTCTGAATTCCCATTTCTGTTAATTTTTTCATCAATCTTATTCTATCATTTCTTCTTCCCTATATATGTTTCATTTTTCCTCTTCCATTCTTTCTTCCTTCTTTCCTTCCTTCCTTCTTTCCTTCATTCCTTTCTTTGTTGTTTTTGCTCTTTTCTTTATTTCTTTTTTTATGCAATTTCATTGAGATATAGTCACATACCATAGGATCATCCACAGTGTACAATCAGTTGTTGACAGTATCATCATATAGCTTTGCATTCATCACCACAATCAATTTCTGAGCATTTTCATTACTCCAAAAATTAAAAATAAAAATAAAAGTAAAAAAGAACACCTAAAACATCCCATACTCCTCCACTCCCCCTATTATTCATTTACTTTTTGTCCCCATTTTTCTACTCATCTGTCCATAAACTGGATAGAGGGAGTGTGAGCCACAGAGTTTTCACAATCACATGGTCACACCATATAAGCTACATAGCTATATGATCATCTTCAAGAATTAAGGATACTGGAATACTGTTCAACAGCTTCAGGTATTTCATTCTAGCTATTCCATTACACTAAAAACTAAAAGGGATATCTATATAATGCATGAGAATAACCTTCAGAATGACCTCTCAAATCCATTTGAAATCTCTCAGCCCCTGAAACTTTACTTTGCTTCATTTCTCTTCCCACTTTTGGTCCAGAAGTCTTTCTCAATCCCTCGATGCTGGGTCCAGGCTCATCCCTGGGAGTCATGTCCTACATTGTCAGGGATATTTACACCCTTGGGAGTCATGTCCCACATAGAGGGGAGGACAGTAATTCACTTGCAGAGTTGGCTTAGAGAGACAAAGGCCACATCAAAGCAACAAAAGAGGTTCTCTGGGGTGACTCTTAGGTACAATTACAAGTGGGCTTAGTCTCTCCTTTGCAGTAACAAGCTTCATAATGGCAAGCCCCAAGATCAAGGGCTCAACCTACTGCAATGGTAGTCCCCAATGCTTGTGAGAATATCAGGAATTCCCCAAGTGGGGAAGTTTAATATTTCCATGTTTCCCCAGTCACTCAAGGGGGCTTTGTAAATACTTTTTATCCTCTGCCCAAAATATTCTGGGATGTATTGGGGTTTCATGACAACCTGTAGAAACAAACAAGCTCTCACTCTCTATTCAAGGTTCCATGTAATTATGGTGTTTGAATAAACTGACCATACAAGTTAAATTAAATTATATAGTGTGCTACAGAAAATATTTATTTTGCACAAAATAAACATTTTTTCCTTTGGTCTCCACAGAAGTTGAAGTTTTAAAACACCACCAATATCTTCCTTTACCCCTTAGTCTGATTTACCTTAGTCCTAACCAAGTTCATTTTGTTCGTATCTCTAATTGAATCCGATCTTGTTTTCATCTTCTTTAATTGTTGCTGTATGGGGTAATGCTGACTTTCATAGCTGCCAACTCTGGCTCTGTGTCTTAGGTGTCACACAGATACCTGAAGTTCTAGGGACCAACCGGTTATACACAAAGAGCTCAGCATCTCAGAATTTAGAGATAACCATTACAACTCATAAATAGATGTGACTGCTGTAAAAGCTTACAATCTTAGGAACCTTTACCATAAGACTTTCCCTGATAACCTATGCTGTCAGATTCAGTTCTCAGAGTTTGTGCATTATAGTTAGTCCATATTAGTGAGGTGTTATAAAGTTCATCTTTTTGTTTCTGTCTTCTTTCTTTTTTGAATAGTCAAAACTAAAATATTTTAATTTATAGATTTTACTCATGAGTCAGGTTTAGAAAGTCCTCATTCATGTTAAATTATATAAATTTTATCTGTATTTTATTCTGTTTTTCAAATTTTTACATGTCAATTCTTTTTTATTGCATCGGACTGTATGTAGTCTTTGCTTCATTTTAAGGATGACCATAGAGTTAGTGATTTATAGAAATAATGCACTTTTATTTGGGAACAAACTCTTCAAAAACTTTTGGATGTGAAAAGGCTTGGCATATAACGTCAAGGAGCAGTATGAGAATGCAAGAACCATACATGATCTGAAGAAGTATTTTTAAATGAAAAGAGAGGGAAATCATCTCTACAGAGTTATTATTTCTATTTTTAAATTACTCAAGACTATTAGGATACTTGTGGTGGGCCAGCAGATAGGGATTTACACCCAAAGATGATAAGCAGGAGAGGAGTTGCCGTGGGGCTCTAATCTTAGTAAGAGATAGGTCCCAGAAAAAAGAGAGCAGACTGGGCCAAAGGAAAGCCAGCTGGCAATCGGAACGCCATTTGCTGCAGTATTGATAATATTGTGGTTATGCTGGTACAAAAAAAAAAAAAAATGAATTTAAAGCTTTCCTTTTCTGAGTTGTAAATACCTTATAGTGGCCTCACAACTTCAGTCATATTTATCACACAATGTCAACTCAGTGGCAGCTTTTTGTTAACTGTACTTGGAGAATGAAACGCATGCACACAGGCTGAAGCAGCCAGAATGGCAGGGATAACAGTTTCAGTTGCTAAGGCTGACAAAATGCAATATACCAGAAATGGGTTGGATTTTCCAATGGAGATTTATTAACTTACAAGTTTACAATTCTGAGGCCATGAAAATGTCCAAATCAAGGCATCACCAGGACAATACCTTCTTCCTGTAAACCGGCTGCCATTGATCCTCAGCTCCTCTGTCACATGGCCAGGCACATGGCGACATCTGCTGGTCTCTCCCTCCACCCCCAGATTTCATTCCAGCTTCTGGCTTCAGTGGTGTCATCTCTGAGCTTCTGTGTGTGTCCTTGTCGCAGCTTTTCTCACTTTCTCTCTGAGCTTCTCTGGGGCTTTTTTCTGTGTCTTCTCTCTGTCTTTTATCCTCTTATATAGAACTCTAGTAAGAAGATTAATACCCTTCCTGAAGGAGGTGGGTCACACCTCACCTTAAGATCCTACTCACCGAAAGATTCTACTTACAGTGGGTCCACACCCACAGGAATGCAGGAATTCTATTTAAAGATCAATTTGCAGAGAATTTAACCATTTTCATTATTAATTCTACCCACAAAAGACTAAAGTAGTCTCTGTTTTTGATCAATATTTGTTCGTGTTTCCCAATGTCATATCGTAATATTTTCATCTAGGCCCTGAATAGCAAACAAATGTTCCTAGTTTTAAAAAAAGTATTTCTGTAATACTATGAATGAGATTTTAATTTTTTAACCTATTTTTCCATATTCCTTACAAAGGATATAACTTTATACTCTTCATTTTGTGATTTTCCAACTTAATAAAGTCTCTTATTAGTTTCAACGTGTTTCAGTAGATTTGCTTGGATTTTTAGTTAGAAAAACCTTTCCACTGGCAAATAATGATAATGGTACTTACCCAGTTTTTATGAGTACAATTAATTACTTTTTTCATACCCTATTGCAATGGCTAAAATCCAAGAAAAATGCTGAATAGTGATGAAATTGAATGAAATTCTGAAAGCTTTAACTGGTAAAGCCTACAATGCTTCAGCATTTTTATGATGTTTGCTATTGAGTATATATCATATTATAATAGCTATAGAAGTATTATATTTCTATTTTTCATAATTTATTTATATTTATTTAATTTTTTATTGAGATTGTTCACATACTATACAACTATCCAAAGATCCAAAGTGTACAATCAATTGCTCATGGTACCATCATATAGCTGTGCATTCATCACCACAATTAATTTTTTTTTCAATTTTTGGAATATTTTCATTACTCCAGAAAAGAATAAAGACAAAAAAAGGAAACTCAAATCCTCCCATACCCCTAACCACCCACCCTCCATTATTGATTCATAGTTTTGGTATACTACATTTGTTATTGTTGATGCAAGAATGTGAAAATACTACTAAATGTAGTGAATACTTTGCAATAGGTATATATTCTTTTTCCTATATGTCCCTCTATTATCAACTTCTAGTTATAGTATCATACATTTGTTCTAGTTTGTGAGAAAGATTTCTAATATTTGTACAGTTAATCACAGACATCATCCACCACAAGATTCACTGTTTTATACATTCCCATCTTTTAACCTCCTACTTTCCTTCTGGTGACATATGTGACTCTGAGCTTACCCTTTCCACCACATTCACACACCATTCAGCACTGTTAGCAATTCTCATAATGGCTACCATCACCTCTGTCCATTTCCAAATGTTTAAGTTCACCCTAGTTGAACAGTCTACTCATAATAAGCAGCCACTCCCCATTCTTTAGCCTCATTCTATATCCTGGTAACTTATATTTCATGTCTGAGTTCACATAATATAATTAGTTCATATCAGTCAGACCCTGCAATATTAGTCCTTATGTGTCTGTCTTATTTCACTCAATATAGTGCCCTCAATGTTTCTTCAACAACCCATTTTTTTTAAGACGGCTTTGTTCACACAGCATACATTCCATCCTAAGTAAACACTCATTGGTTCCCTGTATAGTCACATGTTTATGTATTCAGCACCATCTTCACTATCTATACAAGGACACCTCCATTTCTTCCACCAAGAAGGAAGAAGAGCCAAAGAAGGTAGAAAGACAAAAGAAAAAGAAAAAAGACAGAGCAACCTAAAGTAGAATAAAGAGTCAGACAACATCACCAATACCCGGAGTCCCATACTCTCCCCTATTCCAAATGCCCCATATGCATTTAGCTTTGGTATATTGCCTTTGTCATATTAAAGGAAGCATAATACAATGCTGCTGTTAATTATAGTCTCCAGTTTGCATTGATTGTATTTTCCCCCCAGTCCCACCTCATTTTTAGCACCTTGCAATGTTGACATTCATTTGTTCTACCTCATGTAAAAACATATTTGTACCTTTTATTACAATCATTGAGCACCCTAGGTTTCACTGAGTTTTACAGTCTCAGTCTTTATCTTATGTCTTCTGTTCTGGTGTCCCACATGGTCCTAACCTTCCTCATTCAACCATACTCAAAGTCATCTTTGTTTAGTGTACTTACATTGTTGTGGTACTATCTCCCAAAATTGTTTTCCAAACCTCTCACTCCTATCTTTTCCTTTCTGTCTGCAGTGCTTCCGTTAGTGTTTCCTCTAGAGCAGGTATCTTGTTCATAAACCCTGTCATTGTCTGTTTGTCAAAGAATATTTTAAGCTCTCCCTCATATTTGAAGGGCAGTTTTGCCAAATATAGGATTCTTGGTTAGTGGTTTTACTCTTTCAGAATCTTAAATATAGCATACCACTTCCTTCTTGCCTCCATGGTTTCAATTAAAGAATCTGCACACAGTCTTATCAAGCTTCCTTTGTATATAATGGATTGTTTTTCTCTGACTGCTTTCAGGATTCTCTCTTTATCTTTGACGTTTGATAATCTGATTATTAAGTGTCTTGGCGTAGGCCTCTTCAGATCTATTCTGTTCGGGGTATGCTGCACTTCTTGGATCCGTAATTTTATGTCTTTCATAAGAGATGGGAAATTTTCATTGATTATTTCCTCTATTATTACTTCTGCCCCTTTTCCCTTCTCTTCTCCTTTGGGGACACCAATAACACATACATTCCTGCATTTTGATTTGTCCTTGAGTTCCCGGGGACGTTGTTCATATTTTTCCATTCTTTTCTCTATCTGTTCTTTTGTGTGTAGGCTTTCAGGTGCCTTGTTCTCCAGTTCCTGAGTGTTTTCTTCTGCCTCTTGAGATCTGCTGTTGTATGTCTCCATTGTGTCTTTCATCTCTTGTGTTGTGCCTTTCATTTGCATAGATTTTGCCAGTTGTTTTCTCAAACTTTCGATTTCTATTTTATGTATGCCGAGTGCTTTCATTATGTGCTTCATCTCTTTTGCCATATCTTCCCTAAACTTTTTGAATTGATTTAGCATCAGTAAATTCCTGTATCTCAGTTTAAATGTAAATTTGTTTCTCTGACTGGGTCATAACTTCATCTTTCTTAGTGTGGGTTGTAGTTTTCTGTTGTCTAGGTATCTGGTTTCCTTGGTTAACCCAATCAGGTTTTCCCAGACCAAAATGGGCTCAGGTCCCAGAAGGAAGAAATATTCAGTATCCAGTTTCCCTGAGGGTATGTCTTATAAGATTAGTAGACCTGTGAGGCCTCAAGTCACTGTGCTTTTCTGCCAGCAGTTGGTGCCTGTCTGCTTGTTGGGTATTTGTATCTTGTTTTGAGCAGTCCACTTTGGTAATTAAAACCCCAGTTGGAGGCAGCTGAGCTATATTTGCTTGCTCAGAGAGTGCACGATGAATCTTTGCAGTTCGGGCTATGGGGGGAGGGGGCTCCCGGCTTGGATCCACAGTTTTTACTTACAGATTTTATGCTGTGATCTTGGGCATTCCTCCCAATTCAGGCTGGTGTATGATGAGTAGACAGTCATGTTTGCCCCCCCGTAGTTATCAGATTATTTACTAGTTGTTCCTGGTTGTTTCTTAGTTGCTCCAGGGGGACAAACTAGCTTCCACTCCACTCTATGCTGCCATCTTGTTCCATCTGCTCAAAATTTATTTTTGTATAATGAGAGGACGTTAAAATTTTCAATGATTGTTTATAGGTATTGAAATACTAATAATTTGTTTTTTAGCTCCCTGCTTAAAATATGTTCATAGATTCATACTGTAATATTATTCTTGAAGTCTTTTAGTAAATTTTGTCAATCGTGTTTTTTATTAATTTAGATATATGCAATCCTTCACTATCAAGTTTGTATTTATCATGACTGAAGCTTTTTGTGTTCTGTTTATGCTATTTTTTCTCATCTGTAGCCATCAGAACTGTGCCATTTTTTCATATTCTGTGCTCAGAAAATATAAACAATTTGAATAAAATTTATTAAATGGAAATTATATGGTCGTGAAACACATTAACAAACTAACTCATGTAATTATCTGACCAGTACTTTTCTAAAAGACATTTTAAAAACTGTCCTTACTTAGTCTGCTTAATTTTTCCAACATTTTCAGATAAATTTGAGAATTATTTTTTATGGAAACTTACTGAAGAAAATAAAACCATGCAATGGAATAGAGTATAATTTTGTAAGCTGCAATAAATTGGGGTTATTCACATATATTCTACTGTGTCTTTCATTCAGTGCTTTATCCTTGTCTATTTTATTTATTGATCTATTTTTAAATAGCCTGATAAGAGCATTAATTGCCACCAGGTTTCAGTTTTCTAATTAACACATTTTTACCTTTATTTTTCTTACTTTATTTTCCTCATTTTTCACTGTTTTATTTTAGAATTTCAAATTTTCATAATTAAATCTTTAGTTCCTTTGTTTTTTCTTTCCCTTTTTAACTGTGAAACTGATTTGTGTTTTAAGTATTCATTTTATATACCATTGGCTGAATACCATTTTTCACATTTCACTCTTATTTGTCCACTGAATAACAAGAATGGAGTTTATTAATGATGGTATTATATAGCTTGCATTACTGTTTCTGCCAACAGTTATGCCAGCCTTTTTGTGTTTGTGTTCCAAGTCTTATCCTACATTCCACGATTTAATATAGTACTTTCTGCTTTCTTTTTCCCTTGGAACTGAGACACCAGAAGCTATAATCTCCTGAGTGGATGTAGAAAATGAACTGGATAGCAAGGCTTTTTTTTTTTTTTAGCAACTCTGTGGGGGAGAAATGCAGTTCTTTCTGTTCATTTCCAAGCATGATTCTCTGATATAAGGGTGGAGAAAGGACAGGGATAGAGGCCATAAGCCATTTCCTTGTGCAGTAAAGTTTCCTCTCCCATAACATTGAGGAATGAGTTGGTTATAAAATGCTGCTTTTTATGACCCATTTTCATTCAGTTAGTGGTAATTCTTCATGGGATTGTGTCCATCATTGTACAATACCAATGCTGTTTCAACATATACTCTTTTTCTTGTTTGCTTTCTTGTTTTTTTTTCCTGCTAATTTTAACAGGGAAATTGGAAAAGAAGTATTAGTGCTATAAAATTAACCAAAACTGCATCCTAGATGTCTTCTGGATATTGAATTTGCTTGCATGCCTCAACATATATATGAAGAAAGGATTTTCATTGGAGAGTATGATACAAAGTATCACATATTTTTCTTTCTTTCCTTTTTTTTTTTTTTTTGGTTCTATTTTGAGAATGATCTTGCATTGGCCAGAGAGCAACTAATACTAAATGTACTTGTATGAACCAAGGAGTTTGATATAAATTGCTGAATTATGGCTTTTTTAGCATTCCAAATGGTAGTTGTATTAGCAAAGTTTAACAATTGGTTCTTGGGGAAAAAATTATGGATGTGTCTGAGTGTGTGTGCATGTGCACTTGTTTATTATAAATTTACTGATAGAAAGGATGTGTAGCATGCAATTTACAAATAACAATAAAATATTTTTTGTTAATTCCATTTAGTCATTCTTGCAGAATGCTTTCATTGAATTCTGCCCAACTCTTGTATCTCCAATTACATTATGGCAGAAATTGATGCATAAATATAGTACTGACGTAACTGTAGTTGCTATTTTTTTGTACACTAATGAGTAAGGTGAAAATGAAATAATAACGACTTATGTTGGGACTCCATTTATTGATCAATGATTGTAGTAATTTCTTTGCTGAATTGCATATCCATTCTCTAATATTAAATAATATTTCCTCAATATTTTGTCTATTTCTAATGTAATGATTGCAGAAATAACAAACTTTTTAACTTAACCTGCATTGTTGTATTTTTCTCCATCACTTTCTTAAATCTAGATAATCAACAAAACAATACATCAAGCTATGATTTGGAGAGTTTTATCATTTCCCTGGTGTAAATATACAAATATGCCTACCATGGCTGATTTCAAGCTACTGACTTGATATGCAGTAGCCCATCATAATATATAATTTCCACCAAGCAGATTCAATAGATGTAAATAACCTCAAGGGCATAGATAATAGTAAAAATAAAAAAATAATTAGGAGGGAAGAGTTTGAATATGCAATACCCAGGTTTTTAATATAATTTATTTATGTTTCTTTAATTTTCAATAATGGCTTCATTTAAAAAGCAGCTCATTATAGTCCTGAAAATTTAATTTTTGCTTGTGTGAGCCACTATGAATCAGCCACAACACATCACTGATCCAATACTTGCTCCAAGATCTCAGCTCAAGTAAACACAACCTATACCATCCATTGGCATATCTACCAAGTGCTCTGGGATGTGGTCACTTCAATTACTTTGGCAAAGTAATTCACAATATGAAGAAAATGAGTCCTGTTCTTTTGTTATGTATTTTGAAAGGGAACTTGTTAATTCAAGTGTTAAATGGAGGCTTTTGGGAAATAATTTTGAAGGATATATCTATGGCTGCAAGCTCTTTTGTTTGTTGGTTTTGTTTTGTTTTTAACTTACTTCTCATTTGGAAAATGTTTTCCTGCATTTGGAAAACATGGAACAAATGTTATTGTCAAAGAACTAATCAGCTCTATCCTCAGGTAGGCAAGTATCCTCCCAATAAACACAAAAGAACAAACTTGGAGATCACTGTTTCACAAGGCAGAATAAACATGGTGTCCAACTTGAGGGAACATGTGTATCTTATTCCAGTTAGCTGAGAACACAAAAAAGTGAGCATTTAAGGGGAATTTTAAATAATATTCCTGTATTTCGTTGTTCTAGTTTGCTAATGCTGCCACAATGCAAAATACTAGAAATGGATTGGTTTTTATAAAAGGGGGTTTATTTGGTTACACAGTTACAGTCTTAAGGCCATAAAGTGTCCAACAATTGGGTACCTTCCCTGGAGGATGGCCAATGGTGTCCGGAAAACCTCTGTTAGCTGGGAAGGCACGTGGCTGGCATCTGCTCCAAAGTTCTGGTTTCAAAATGGCTTTCTCCCAGGACATTCCTCTCTAGGCTGCAGTTCCTCAAAAATGTCACCCTTAGTTGAACTTGGGCTATTTGTCCTCTCTCAGCTCCTCTGGAGCAAGAGTCTGCCTTCCAACGGCCATCTTCAAAATGTCTCTCATCTGCAGCCCCTGTGCTTACTTCAAAGTGTCCCTCTTGGCTGTAGCTCCTCTTCAAAACATCACTCTCAGCTGCACTGAGTTCCCTCTGTTTGTCAGCTCATTTATATGGCTCCAGTGACTCAACTTAGACCCACCCCGAATGGGCGGAGCAACACCTCCATGGAAATTATCCAATCAGAGTCATCACCCACAGCTGGGTGGGGCACATTCTGAAGAAACACTCAAAGAATTACAATTTAATCAACACTGATATTGTCTGCCCACACAAGATTACATCAAAGATAATGGAATTTGGGGGACACAATATATTCAAACTGGCACATTCATGTATACATCTTATTTAAACTTTTCCTCCCTTTCTCATCTTTCTTCATCTCAATTAGATGTTATGAATATGATTGTTCAAATCAAGGCAAAGGTTTGCCAATTAAGCGCAAGTCTAATATCTAAAAACTAACACGATTCCTTTTACATATCGGTATAATCATATACATGATGTCCCTCAATGATTCATTTACTGAGTGAACTAAATTTCAATAGGAGAAGATTTAGTAATTTTAATTAGTCAGCATATTGGTAGACAATATAAGTACTCCATGTAATAATGTCTATGTTGTCAACATATTCGTTAACATAACTTTGAATATAACCAAAGAACAACATACCATTTTCTAATTTGCAACCATGTTTATTTTTTAATTATTTTTTCTTTATTAGAGAAGTTGTGGGTTTACAGAACAATCATACATAGAGTACTGAATTCCCATAAACCACTCCACCACCAACACATTGCATTTGTGTGGAACATTTGTTACAATTGATAATGCCACATTGTAATAATTGTATTATTAATTAAAGTCCATGGTTTAACTTAGGGTCCGCTGTTTGTAAAGCGTAGTTCCATGGAAATTTTAAAAATTTTTATTCTTTTAACATATATACAGCCTAACATTTCCCCTGGTAACCATATTCGGATAAATATTTCAGTGTTGTTAATTATGTCCACAATGTTGTGCTAATATTACTACCATCCATCACTAAAATATTTCATCATTCCAAATAGGAGCCCTGTAAATGTTATGCCTTAATTTCCCACTGACTATCCCCGCCCCATCCTCTGATGATAACATATTCTAGATTCTGACTCTATGAGTTTGCTTGTTCTAATTGTTTCAAATAGTGAAATCATACCATATTGTCCTTTGGTATGTGCCTTATTTCATGCAACATGATGTCTCCTAGGCTCATCCATGCTGTCGCATGTATCAGAACTTCATTCCTTTTTATGACTGAATAATATTCCTTTGTATGTATGTATGTGCTCCATTTATTTATTCTTTCATTAGTCGATGGACACGGTTGCTTCCATCTTCTGGCAAATGTGAGAACTGCTATGAACACTGGTGTGAAAATACCTATTTGAATTCCTGTTTTCCCTTCTTTTGGGTATACACCAAGCAGTGGGATTACTGAGTCATATGGTAGTTCCACATTTAGCTTTCTAAGAAACTGTCAAAATTACTTCCACAGTGGCTGAACCATTTTACCTTGCCACCAGCAATGAATAAATGCTCCCATTTCTTCCCATCATCTCCAACACTTGTTACTTTCCTTTTGTTTTTTAATAGTAGTCATTCAACTTACATTTAAAGTTACTACTGATAATATAAGACTTTCTTCTGCCATTTGCTATTTAGCTTTTGTAAGTCTTATACCTTTTATGCCCCTCACTTCTGCTAATGCCCACTTTTGTATTTATTTGCTTTTTTGGGTGATGCACCATGTTGAGAGCCTTCTCATATCTATCTGGATTTTTTTTGTCTATTTTTCTTGTGGTTGCCATGGGATTAAAATATAACAATTATATTTGGTTTGATACCACCTTAACTTCAGTAACATGCACATATACTTTTCTTATCACCCTCTGTCCCCCACCATTTATTTTGTACTTGTAACCAGTTATATTTTGGTACATTGAGTGTCCAAAATATAGATTTATCAAAACTTTTATGCATTTGCATTTTAGCATCTATTGTATTGTATAATATGATACGATATTACTGGTATTTATAATTACTGAAATGGTTACCTTTATCGCAGGTCTTTATTTCTTCATGCCTCTTTGAACCACTGTGTGGTGACCTTTCTTTGCATCTTAAGCACTTTTTGCAATGCTTAAGCCTGCCTTTAGCATTGCTTGTAGGGCATGTTTAGTGGTGATGATTTTAACTTGAGAGTGATAGGGTAGCTTTGGAAGCCTTCTGCCTCTCTGATCCTAGATCATGAATAAAAAAATGAAAACTCAGCTTTAATTTACTGACACAGAAAGGTCTCTACCAAATTAAAGTTATACTAAGGCATGTGCGTTTTAAAAATTGTCGCTATTTTATTTTGTTTTTACTTTTTTTGTAACTGTTTCTTTAAGATAGAATCATTCTCCTGCTTTATCAACTAAATTCATGAATTAACCTTACTTGACAATGAAGACATTTCTTCTGCCTTAGGGCAAGTTTCTCATTAGAGATGTGCATTCTAGATCTATTATACAAATTGCATGGACTCCATATACCTTATTTTTGTGCTAGTTAAATTAAATGTTATTAGAAAGAACATCCTTCCCACTATATTTCTACCACAATATATCTTTCAATACCATATTTCTTATAAGACATATCTTTCAAATATTTAAATTGGATTATTAATTTATTCTTACATCTCAGGGGTACAGTTTAAATTTATATGCAAATGTCACAACTTCTAAAGGTCTGAATTCATCTAGTTTGTGAAGTGTGACTTTCCACCACAGGTAGTATGCATAATCCTCTGGAAAAGGAATGGCATTCTCCAGTTATCTTTGGTATAATAACTGAACAGGAGCATTTGAATACTTATAAATATATAAGATCTATTTTATACTTCCATAAATATATCTGCACAGAAAGCCTTTCAATATATTCCCATTCACCTTAAAGTTGATATCATTAAATATCAAGATTAAGCCAAATAAACATGATTTTGAACTTATTCTTAAGCACTAATAAAATTGAAATAATTACAAAATATGAATAAAGTAATGTGCAGAGAGTATTTTCACAGAATCCCTGATAGGAAAAAAATTGCATAGACAGTTGATTCACTCTTATTTTGAAACAGCTCCAGAAATAATCATTCTGTACTCTCTGTTAACCTGTTTTTCCTTTATAACAATTATTTATAGAATCATATTCTTCATATACAGGTTAATAGTCTCTTGAGGTCTTCAGAAAGATAGTCATTTAATGCATCACCTTTTCTAACCTTAATATGATCACACTATGCTATTAAATCATCCCTAATGGATCTGTTTATCTGGCTAAGTTCATCCAGATTCTTTTTTTATAATAAATTTTTTCCTACAGGTCAAGCTGCCCTAACCACTGGGCTATGGTGCCATTCCAGGGCAGGGCTTAGGCCATATTTATCATCACTCTATCTCTCATAACTCACACCATCCCTCACATTTATCATAGACACTCAATAAATGCTTGTAGAATGAAAGATTTCCTAATTAAAATCAGTACATTGCTTATCTCCTATTATTTACTGGACAAAGTATTCAAGATCAATCTGACACAACAGGTTTATACCTGAGGGAATTTCAGGGGTGAACTGAGAATGTTTATAAAGCAAAATGATAAATGACACAGTGGAAAAATATAAAAGTCCCAGTGGAAGCTCTAGGACGGGAAAAGCTCAGTCTTAGGGAGTTGAAAATGACTTCAAAAAGGAAGAGTGAGGTTGACTTTGCAGTGCATCATGCCAGGGAAACTCAGGTAGAGGGCCTAGAATATTTACTGGCCTAGAGAAATAAAATAGGCAGTATTTTCTGAGAACTACAAATAGTTTAGAATTCCTAGAGATTTAAATTTAAGGGACATTTATTTGGGTATAGGCATGAGTGTGGGTATGGAAACATCTAACTAGTCAATTGTTACCACAACATGCATTGAATAGTCCATCTACGTCCTCACCGCTATGAAATGCCACCTTTAATTTATGTTTCAATGGTATATATCTGTTCCTATTTTTGGACTTTTTATTTAGCTCAATTAATTTGTCTATTCCTATACCATTTTACACACTTTAATTCTTACAGCTTTATACTTAATTAGATTAGATTGCAGGGAGAGGTTCAAAAGTGTGAGCCTGGATTTGGATTTGAAGAGAGTGGGAAGATATGGACTAACTTCTGTGGAGTATGAATGGCGTTTCTAAATAACAGGGGTGTTTTAGTTTCCGGGGCTGCTCAGGCAAACACCAGGACTTGGGTTGGGGTAAACAACGGGAGTTTATTAGCTTATAGTTATGAGGCTAAAAGACCCATCCTGATTAAGGCGGGCTGTTACCTAACTCAAGTAGCCACATCAAAAGGTTCTACTCACAATAGATTCATACCCACAGGAATGGGTTAGGTTTAAGAACATGTTTTCCTGGGATAAATACAGCTTTAAACCACCACAAGGAGTTTCTTACATAGGATTGCTGGCCAGGATTGAGTCCACAGATAAAATTGAATGCCATTGTGTCTGAAGTCTTCTCCCTCAGCCCTCAGACTCCTCGGCATAGAACTCAGAAGGCTGACGGGCACAGGTGACCAACTTGGATTGTGGATGTTGTGGATGCAGGAAAGTGAATGGATCATGGAACCATTTCTTCAAGGCTTTACAGGTGTAAAGGTGAAGTCAGAATATTGTTATGACACTTAGGGAACAGAAGGGAACATCTGTAAGAGGATGGAAAACATGGGAGATGATGCTTAGAGAGCTGGATGATTCAAAGTTACTTTTCTGGATTAAAATATTTTCTATGATGAAAACATCAGAGTTGTGGTCAGGGAGGCCAGTGATAAAGTAGAGGTGATTAGCTGCCCATTCGACTTCAACAGGTCTATGAAATCAGAGGTTTGGAAGTTACAACTCTTTGCATCAAAGATGTTGAAGACCTCCTCCATGATGAGAGGATTGTTCGACATTTCCAGAAAATTGGGTGACAGGTGGCACATACAGGATATCCTAGGAGGTGAGAGAAACAGGGGGAGCAGGACTGGAGAGGGAAGTCTGGGAGAAGAAATATATGGGTGCAGCTATTCCTGGAACTACCTGAGCTATTTACATAGCTTCATGCAGGATATTAGGAGCTCACCAAAGGGATTATTTGAATGGCCAAACATACATTTAATTTAAGAATTGTGTCTAGTTTACTATAGTCAATGATGATCATATCATTAATAGATAGTGGGGTTGTAATAGGAATACTTAATTTTTAAATTCTTAGCTTGCTTTTTGTTCAAGACAGCAATAGTTAGCTGGTATTTTCCTGTTATAAGCTGCTCTTTTCTCATGCCATTCTGATCTGGGATGATATTACCACACACCTGGGCCCTGTTTGCAAACTCGGCTTATGTTCTTAGTCAAAGTTCAATTTGCATATTAATAGGTTATCAATTATATTTTACAAAAGTCCTTATTTTCCTTCATGTATACTCCAAAATTCCTGCCACTGGTTACTTAAAGCTAGGAAAAGGTGCAATTGCATAGTCCTGCAGTTTTTTTTTCCTTTCTCTAATGAGAGCAATCACTGATTGTATCTGTCTCTCTCTGGAATGCGATTCAACAATGAAAAGGAATGAATTGTTGATACAAGCAACAACCTCAGTGACTCTCAGAGAATTATGTGAAGTGAAAAAAGCCAACCCTAAAAGGTCATGCACTGAATGATTTCATTTATATAAATTTCTTGAAATGTCAAAATTATAGAAATGGAGAACATTAATGGTTAGCAAGGGTCAGGGATGGGGTACAAAGAGGGAGAGAGACTTAATGGTGATAGAAATATTCTGTAACTAGGCTATATCCATAGTATAGTAGAGTTTGACGAGATGTGCTTTGGAAGAAACTGGATAAGTTGCTGACAGTATAATAGCTCAATAGCATTTCTTGCAACTGCATGCGAATCTACAATTATCTCAAAATAAAAAAAAAAGTTTACAATATCTGTAGATATTCAATTAGTTGTTTATATATGAAATACATTTTTACTTTAAAAAAAAATGTCTTTATGACCGTCTCCATTTCCTTACTCGCACCTCCATGCACCCATTCAGAATCCACCTTATCGCCATTTGCTGACACTGATCTGTGGCTAAATTTCCCAGTTAATACAATCTGTTTTGTTTGTTTTCTGGAATCCATTTTGTGCCTTATGAGCATTTCTCTTTAGAAGACTGACTTGTGGAAAATTAAACAAATTTGTGCAGTATTTACTGCTGTAGAGAAGGGAGCTAAATAAACTACTTTGTAACACGAGCTAGTTAAGCAACATGACATTATTTTTCCCCACAGTCATTTAGCTTATGACTTCCAACTGTTCAATTCTCTGTGGCTCCAATAATAATTCAAATCCTTATTACAGGCTAAGCTGAGCAGTTTGCAATGCATTAATAAAAAGATAATAATAATGATAGTATTTAAGGATGGACAACCATGTAATTAACTCTGAATTGTTTGCACAAAGAGAGATAAAGGTGTTATATTCATTGGGGAAGTAAAAATAATGGCTATGTGTTAATTTTCTTAGAGATGATTAAATTCCTGTAGTGTATTTTAAAAAAATTAAGAGTAAATACATAAAATAAGTTCAATTTTACAGTATTTAAAAACTGTCAAATATCAAAAATATCCTAGAAATTTAAAGTATTCTTTTGTATGTTGATTTCTGCATGCCTTGAACTAAAATTTCAGTATGATCTTTCAGTTTTAGATGGTATCTAACTTAGTCCTGGGCTTAACTTTTCCCTGTATCTTACTGACACATCCTTGAAAAACTGGGGGGTGGAAAAAACAGCAAAAATTTTGAGTAGCTGCCATTTGACAAGTTCTGAGCAAATTTCCCATAAATATATTACATATGTAACTTTAAATGAAATCATAGGCAACAATTGATGCTGCCAAAAGCTTTGCTATTTAGAAATGGAGAACATGATGAGCACATTTTTTTTTTCCTTTCACTCATCTCCCTTCTTCAGTTTTTCCTCCCTCCAAGCTCAGAAAGCAAAATGTATTCTGAGAAAACAGATAAAATGGAATTACTTTGGCCAATTTAAAATGGAGTTGGGAGGCCATTCAGGAAGTTACTTTTATGCAAGTCTTAGCTAGATATCACAAACTGCCAAGGTGTACAAATAAAAAAGCAACGATGTTTCTGATGACATCGAAATTCCATGAACAAGATAAAGAAATCAGTGAACTGCCTAATCTGAAGGACATTTGGAAAGCCCCAAATATCTACCAATCATAATTCTTTGCAAAAATTATGTAATCTTTTTTTTTTTAAAAAAACCCTTGTTTGGAAATCTGAAAACAGGCACAATTTGTGTTGCTACCTGAATCTGTGCTCCCTGAATTGCTAGTTTAAAACCCCAAATAAAGGTTTTTGTTGCCTTGCAGCTCAGTCTGTAATTTCTTGGTCAACAATTGCGAGAAGAAAACCAGAAAATAGGCATGGATATCTGTATTGAATGTATGCATCTTTTAAGTATCTACCCACTCTTAGAATATTACTTTACTGGTCCCCTTATATGCGAAATTAAAAACCCTATGAGTACAATATGCCTGAGAAACAGGCTTCCAAAAAAACCTAAGTTTAGTAGGAGGCTCGTAAAAGAAAGGGAGTGGTAATTGGGTTTGTTGAGAATCGCCTCCTGGTAACAGCTTCAATTTTAGAAGCAGCGAAGGATGAGCTTGGCGATGCATCAGTCCATAGGCTTGGTCAGAGATTTAGCAGGGGGTGGCAGGGGGTGTTAGTCGCTGGAGACGGCTCTGGGTGCATACAGTCACCCCCGCCCCTGTCACTTCACAGCAGAGAGAATACTACTGTTAGCAGGAAAGCAGAGGTTCCTTCCCCTTTGCTTGGCACGCTCCTGTGGAAATCACAAGAGGACTTAGAGAATAACAACAACCTCTACCACCTAAAATAACCAAAAACACACAACAAACAAATGAAAAGCAACATCATCTGACAGATTTCATTAGCATCATTGGGAAACAGAAACTACCATTAAAAAGGGGTCAGATCTTCCCAGGGATGAGCCTGGACCCCGCATCGTGGGATTGAGAAAATCTTCTTGACCAGAAGGGGGAAGTGAAATGAAACAAAATACAGTTTCAGTGGCTGAGAGATTTCAAATGGAGTCGAGGGGTCACTCTGGTGGGCATTCTTATGCACTATATAGGTAACCCTTTTTAGGTTTTAATGTATTGGAATGGCTAGAAGTAAAAACCTGAAACTATCAAGCTGCAACCCAGTAGCCTTGACTCTTGAAGGTGATCATATAACTATGTAGCTCACATAGGGTGATGGTGTGATTGTGAAAACCTTGTGGCTTATACTCCCTTTATCCAGTGTATGGATGGAGAGTAAAAAAATGGAGACAAAAACTAAATGAAATATAGGGTGGGATGGGGGGATGATTTGGGTGTTTTTTTTACTTTTATATTTATTCTTATTTTTATTCTTTCTGGTGTAAGGAAAATGTTCAACAACCAATTTGGGTGACGGATGCATAACTATATGATGGTACTGTGAACAGTTGATTGTGCACCATGGTTGATTGTATGGTATGTGAATATATCACAATAAAACTGATTTTTTTTTAAAAAAGGGTCAGATCATTTCAGGAATATTTGGATGGCAAGATGTAGTTGAGAAAAAGGTTGGTAATGTTGACCAGCCTAATATTTATATAGGGAGGAGAATGTAAAAGAAATCCACAAGGGATCTCCATGCTGGATTATACACACAACAAGAGAGACAAGGAATGTATCCATTGTGGAGGGCTGGAGTGGAGGGAGAGGCAACTGAGAGAGCTGAGCATGTTGCTAATAAATTCCTCCCTTCTGAAATGTGCTTGTAAAATTAATGTCTTTGACCATTGCTATTAGGTAAACTTTTTTCAGAACACGAAGGAAATAAAACTCAGTAAAATGGTAAGAGAAGATTTTCTCAAGTTACTTAAAAACAAAGAAAGAATTTCTTGGTAAGATAAAACATTGTTATAAAAACCTGAGAACAAAAATCACCCTTAACATTAAAACATTAAATTCAAAAAGAAAGCAAGGATGGCCATTATCACTTTTAATTTTGAACATGCACTTTTTAGTTAATGAAATAAGACAAGAAAATAATTGATCTATAAACACTAAAATGATAAGAATATTTATGATAATTTGGGAAGTTACAGTTCTTTATCCAGAAATTAAAGGAAATATTAGTGAAGAATTGTGAGAACTGATGATCAAGTAAGCTAGCCATATAGAAGATAAAATGCACACACACACACACAATCGTGTTAAATTTAAGAGCTATAATAGAAAAAAATCGATTGATAACAGTTGAAGAAACATTTAAAGAAATGTCAAAGGTATAGGAACAAACAATAAATACATGAAGAGGAATTGCCATAAACATTTCAATATTATTTTCAAAATGGTCAAAATGCACCCAGAAAAAAAAAGTTAAAGGAAAAATCCTTCCTAAAAATAGTTAATGCGTTGAATTTATAACATCATGGGTTTCTCATTGGGTTTCATGATATTTAGTGAAAAGCGATAAGGATTTTTACTTTAATTATAATGAGAGATGATATTCAAATTTGGTATAGCCTTATAGTTTATGAGACCTGATTTACATAATTTTTGAAGTCATAAACCATGTTTACTTTAGGCAGTAATGACAGCTCATATATCTTAACAACTGTTAATAATTTAATGTGAAAATAATTTTGTGATCAACACTTTTTTCCTTCCTGCACACTTCCCATCACCTCATTCTCTTTCCCTCTCTTCTCTCTGGGTGTTTGATTCAACAACATTGTAAAGATTCTAGGTGTATTCTGTGGGTTTATATTCTCCAGGTACATTCGTTTCTGTTGTGACTTAAAGAGGTGACACTGACAAATATGAAAAGCTATATTGTGAGTGTGCGTGTGTGTATGAGAGATGGGGGGGGAGAACCATAAATTTTATTGCAACCCTACAGTATAGAGAGAATTGAATACCACCAGAGTATCTGACAACATAAGACAAAGAAATAATTAGATATGTATAGAATGGAATACTATACAGCTATTAACAAAAATTGAGTAATCATTTTTACAGATTTTTAAAAAGATGTGTATCATTAGTTTTAAAAGGTTGATGGAAATATATCATAATATGATTATGTTCCATAAAAATGTTCCATATTTTTATTTTTATTTTTAAATAGTTGCCTCTTCCTCTTGAAGAATCCTTTTTAAACAACTGCATAGAGTTTCGCAAACTCATTATCTATTGTTACTTAGATTTAGAAACCATTGGTCCCACAGATTATTTTTCATGATTTACTAATTTTTATTTATTAATTCTTTTTCACTTTGTCAATTTTTAAAGTAACCTTCGTAATGAAGGTACATGAATTAAAAAATGCCCTGGTTAAAAGATTACTGTGAATAATACAATAATCACCCCTCAGGTAAAGAAATAGAATTCACTAGCACACAAGAAGTCCATAATGTGCCCTTTTGCAAACTTAACCCTTTCTATATTTACATTAAGGAAATTATTATCTTTTCTTGTATTAGAGTTATTTATTTCCTTGAAAATTAACCACTTTTGTATTAATGCCTATGCATTGTAGTTTAATGTTTTCTTTTTATGTTTTATATAATTAGGAATATTCAGTATATTCTGCTTATCTGGATTCTTTCATTCAAAATGATGTCTTTCATTTCAGCATGTTTTTCAAGCAATGATAATTTATCAATTTCGGTTGTTGTGTATTTTTCTATTGTGTTAATATGGGCGTTACACTGATGGACATCTTGGCTGTTTCCTGGCTATGTCTAGTAAACATTAGAGTGCGGTGACATTTTAATCCACATCTCCTGGGGTATGGGAGTAGCATTACTTTTACATAGATGCCAAAAAGATGAATAATTGGAACACGAAGTATATGGCCCTTCTACTTTAGTTACATGTTCGTTTCCAAGATTACTATATCCACCCACAGCACTTGGAGTTGTCAGTCTTTTAACTGAAGATATTCTGCTTCTATTGCAGACAGCTATGTCATTGTTGTTTCAATTTGCTTTCCTCTGATTACGAGTCTGAGCACCTATTTTATAACGCTTTGCTAGTTTTGACATCTCTCTTGTGAAATACCTGTTCTGTTCTCTTCTTCATTTTTCTACTTGGCTATATATCTTTATTCCTTTCAATTTATTTAGTTATTTAGTTATTATGGATATGACTATCATCAGGAATATAAATTATAAAAATGTTTGCAAAATGTATGGCTTGTTTTTCCTATCTTAATATTGTTTTTTGATAAACAGAAGTTTAATTTTAACATATTTAAATTCAAGCTTAAGGACTTTTTGCATCTTGGATACAAATATTTCTCTACCACAAATCATGAAGATGTTATCCTACAATATCTTCCAAAAACAATGTTCTGTCTTTTCATATTTAGGGCAATAATTTATCTAAATTTTATTTTTATTTTGGTGTTAGAAACAGATCAAGTTTCATTTTACCCCTTGTTTATATGCAACTGACCCAGAACTGATATTTAAAATGACTCTCTTTTCCTTAATGGTAGTCTGTACACCTTTGCCATAAATCAAGTTTCCATATGTTGGTGAGTCTAATACTTGCAATAGTACAACACTGTCTTAATTTACCTTCTTAAATTCAGGTTTTTTATGTAATTGAAGTTTCACACGATTATATGTATAAAATGAAAGACTTGCAAGACACAATATTGAGAGATTCCGTTTACCTACTTTCCGCTAAAGGAAACATCTTTCAAAATTATAATACAATATCACAACCAGGACAATGACATTGATACAGTCAAGATTTAGAACATTTCCATCTACACAAGGACTCTATGTTGCTGATGAGAGCTCTACTCACCTCCTTCCTTCCACCCCATTCCTAACATCTGGTAACATTTAATTATTCTATTTATATGATGTTACCATTTCCAAAATGTTATATACAAGGAATTGTACACCATGTGAGCTTTGGTATTAACTTTGTTTTCAATCAGTATAATTCTCAGGAAATCCATCAAGGTTTCCACACATATTGGTGGTTTGTTCCTTTTTATTGCTGAATAGTATTCCATAGCATGGATATACCATTGCTGCTTGTTTTCTCTCTCTTTTTTTTTAAACAATTTCAAGCTTCTGACTATTACAAATATATATATATATATATAATATATGTACAGACTTTTATGTGAACATGAGTTTTCATGTCTTGAGTATACTTATCCAGGCATGCAATTGTTGGAATGTATGGTAGTTGCCTGTTTAGTTTTATAAGAAACTACCAGACTGTATTTGACGGTGTTTGTACCATTCTACATTCCTACTAGCAATGTGTAAGTGATCCAGTTTCTCTGCATCCTTTTCAGTATTTGGTGTTGTCATTATTTATTGGTTCTTTCTGAACCATCCTGGTTAGTTTGTAGTCACATATCTTCGTGGTTTTAATTCTAATTTCTCTAATGGCTAATGATCTTGACATCTTTTCATGTGCTTACTTGTCATCTGGATATCTTCATCTGTGAAATGTCTAATTATTTATTTTTCCTTTTTAATAATTTAACTGGTTTTTTTTCATTGTTGAGTTTGGAAAATATATATTCGAGACACTATTTCCTTTTCAAATAGGTGGTTTGCATACACTTTCTACCAATTTGCTATTTATCTTTTTATCTTCTTACAGTGTTTCACAGAGCAAATATTTTTAATTTTAATGAGGTTCAATTTATCAATTTTTCTTTTACAAGTTATATTTTGGTGTCAAGTCTATGAACTCTTTACCTAGGTTTGGATCCTGAAGATCTTCTCCTATATTTTTTGCTTCAAATGTTTTGTAATTTTTCTGTTGTACATTTCAGCCTTTGATTCATGGGAGCTAATTTTTGAATAAGGTGTGAGTTTTAGGTTAAGGTTCTTTTTTTGCCTATGGAATGCCCAATTGTTCTTTCACTACTGTTAAAAACACTTTTCTTCATTGAATTTCTCTTGCACCTTTGTCAAAAAATCAATTAGGTATATATGTGACTCTACTGATCTATGTCTCTTTCTCTGCTAATACCAAAGTCTTAATTACTGTAGTTATATGATAAATCTTGGAATCAGGTAGATTAATTCTTCCCACTTTACTTTCTGTTTCAAATTTTTAACTATTTTAGCTCCTCTGTTTCCATAAAAATCTTGGAATAATCTGGTCTATGTCTACAAATGCCTTGGTTGTACTTTGATAGGAGTTTTACTAAATCTAAATATCAACTTCCAAAGAATTTGGAAAGAATTGGCATCTTTACCATGGATATAGTAATTAAGTCTTTGATTTCTTTTATCTGCCTTTTGTAATTTTCAGCATACAGACTGTGTACATATTTTGTTACATCTATACTTAATTATTTCTTATTCTTTGTAGTGCTTGTAAATGGTATTGTGGGATTTTTTTTAATTGAGATTGTTTACAAACCATACAATTATCCAAAGATCCAAAGTATACAATCAATTGCCCATGGCACCATCATACAGCTGTGCATCCATCACCAAAATTAATCTTTTTCAATTTTTAGAACATTTTCATTACTCCAGGAAAGAAATAAAGACAAAAAAAAGGAAATGCAAATTGTCCCATACCCCTAACCATCCCCCCTCCATTATTGATTCATAGTATTAGTATAGTGTATTTGCTATTGTTGAGGAAAGAATGTTAAAATACTACTAACTGTAGTATACAGTTTGCAATAGTCTATTTTTTTCCTATATGCCACTCTATTATTAACTTCTAGTTATATTGTCATACATTTCCTCTAGTTCATGAGAGAGATTTCTAATATTTGTACAGTTAATCACAGACATTGTCCACCACAAGATTCACAGTTTAACATATTCCCATCTTTTAACCTCCATCTTTCCTTCTGGTGACATACATGACTCTGAACTTACCCTTTCCACCATTCACAGACCATTCAGCACTGTTAGTCATTCTCACAACATGCTGCCATTGCCTCGGACCATTTCCAAACACTTAAGTTCACCCTAGTTGAACATTCTGCTCATAATAAGCAACTACTCCTCATTCTTTAGTGCCATTCTATATCCTGGTAACTTACATTTCATGTGTATGAGTTTACATATTGTAATTAGTTCATATCAGGGAGACCCGGCAATATTTGTCCTTATGTGCCTGTCTTATTTCACTCAATATAGTGCCCTCAATGTTTCTTCATCACCCCATTTTTTAGGACAATTTTGTTCACACACCATACATTCCATCCTAAGTAAACAATCTATGGTTCCCTGTATGGTCACATATTTAGGTACTCACCACCATCACTACCATCTATATAAGAACGTCTCCATTTCTTTCACAAAGAAAGAGGAAGAGTCAAAGAAGTCAGAGAGAAAAGAGAGAGAGAGAGAGAAAAAATGACGGCTAGGAAGCAACAAAAGGAAAGATAGCATTAAACCAAAATAGAATAAAGAGTCAGACAACATCACCAATGCCAAGAGTCCCATACCCCTCCTTTATGTCCCCTCCCATATGCACTTAGCTTTTGTATATGGCCTTTGTTACAGTAAAGGAAGCATAATATAATGGTTCTGCTAATTAAAGTCTCTAGTTTGCATTTATTGTATTTTCCCCCAATCCCACCCTATTTTTAACACCTTGCAATGTTGACACTCATTTATTCTCCCTCATGTAAAAACATATTTGTACCTTTTATCACAATCTTTGAGCACCTAGGTTTCACTGAGTTATACAGTCCTGGTCTCCATCTTTCCTCTTTCCTTATGGTGTCCCACATGCTCCTAACCTTCCTCTTTCAACCATGCTCACAGTCATCTATGTTCAGTGTACTTACATTGCTGTTCTATCTCCTAAAATTGTGTTCCAAACCTCTCACTCCTGTCTTCCTTTCTGTCTGTTGTGCTCCCTTTAGTGTTTCCTGTAGAGCAGGTATCTTGTTCGCAAACTCTGTCATTGTCTGTTTGCCAGAGAATATTTTAAGCTCTCCCCCATATTTGAAGAACAGTTTTTCTGGATATAGGATTCTTGGTTGGTGGTTTTTCTCTTTCAGGATCTTAAATATATTGCTCCACTTCCTTCTTGCCTCCATGGTTTCTATTGAAAAATGTGCACATAGTCTTATCAAGCTTCTGTTGCATGTTATGGATTGCTTTTCTCTTGCTTCTTTCAGGATTCTCTCTGACATTTGATAATCTGATTATTAAGTGTCTTGGCGTAGTCAGCTCTGTTCTGTTTGGGGTATGCTTCACTTCTTGGGTCTGTAATTTTATGTCTTTCATAAGAGATGGGAAATTTTCATTGATTATTTCCTCTATTATTTGTTTTGCCCTTTTTCCCTTCTCTTCTCCTTCTGGGACACCAATGACACATACATTCCTGTGTTTTGTGTTGTCGTTTAATTCCTGTAGTTGTTGCTCATATTTTTCCATTCCTTTCTCTATTGGTTTTTGTGTGTGTGTGTGTGTGTGTGTGTGTGTGTGTGTGTGTGTGTGTGTGTGTAAGCTTTCCAGTGTCTTGTTCTCCAGTTCCTGAGTGTTTTCTTCTGCCTTTTGAGAGCCGCTGTTGTATGTCTCCATTGTGTCTTTCATCCATCTCTTTTGTTGTGCCTTTCATTTCCATAGATTCTGCCAGTTGTTTTTTTGAATTTTCGATTTCTACCTTATGTATGCCCAGTGTTTTCTTTACAGCCTTTTTCTCTTTTGCCATATCTTCCCTAAACTTTTTGCATTGATTTAGCATTAGTTGTTTAAATTCCTGTACCACAGTGGAAGTGTAAATTTGTTCCTTTTACTGGAACATAACTTCATTTTTCTTAGTGTAGGTTGTAGTTTTCTATTTTCTAGCCATCCGGTTTCATTGGTTACCCCAATCAGGTTTTTCCAGACTAGAACAGGCTCAGGTCTTGGAAGGAGGCAATAGTATCCAGTTTCCCTGTGGGTATCTTAGAAGACTGATACACCCTGTGAAGCCTCAAGTCACTGTGCTTTTCTGCCCAGCAGATGGCATCTGTCAGACTGGTGCAAGGAGGTGTGGCCCATGGCTGTTTTCCCCCAGGCTTTGGGGCCTGGTTCTGAACAGAAGGTGGGTAGTAGAGCTTGGCACCACCTCTATCCTCTTAGGGAAGATACACCCCCTGGGGAGATAACATTTGCATTTGGATAGTCTCTCCACTCTGCTATCCCCACCCTTGTCTGGGTTCAATCACTGGGAACTGAAAATAGCTGAGGCTTTCTCCACTGAGCCAAAAAAGGGACTGGGAGCCCCCTTTCAGGGCCAGTCCATGGCCACCCTCAGTTTCACCCACTGGCCAGAGATAGCACCAAGTCCTCTGTACTCCCCCTCCCTTCCAGAGAGGTCCTCTGGCTCTCCAAGATCAGTCGTCACCAAAAGCCTCTGTTTGCTTGTTGGGGATTCATAGCTTTACTGTAAAGTCACCATTTGTTAATTGAAACCTCAGTTGGAGCTGGGCTGAGGTATATTCGCTTGTTCAGAGAGTGCTGCTCTCTAGCACAGCGAGGCTTTGCAGTTTGGGCTGCAGTGGGGGAGGGGCTTTTGGCTCGGGTCCTCAGTTTTTACTTACAGATTTTATGCTTTGATCTTGGGCATTCCTCCTAATCCAGGTTGGTGTATGATGTGTGGACAGTCATGTTTGTCCCCCAGCACTTACCCCATATCATTTACTAGTTGTTCCTGGCTGTTTATTAGTTGTTCCAGGGGGACTAACTAGATTCCACTCCTTTCTATGCCACCATCTTCAGAATGTTGGTACTGTGTTTTTAAGTTTTAAAAATTTTTAATTTTTGTTTCCACATGTACATTGTGAATATACAGTAACATGGTTTTTTTTGCATATATTTTGTATGTTGTGAAATTGCTATACTCATTTACTAGTTTTATGAGTTCTTATTTTAGATACCTGGAAATTTCTACACTGACAATGATATATTCTGCAACTAAAGATAATAGTATGTCTTCCTTTCCAATCTATGACTTTCTTTTACTTGCATCGCTACTTGCTTTTTACTTGTTGTTTACTTGCCTTATTAAAGTGGCTAGAACATCCATTCACTGGAATAAGAGTATTAACAGAAAAATCCTTGCATAGTTCCCAATCTTAGAGCCAAAGTATTTAGTCTTTCACTGTTAATTTTGATATTAAAGGTAAGGTTTTATGTGAAAGGCCTTATTAAGTTGAGAAAATTCTACTTCATTCCTATTTTTTTTTCTGAGAAATGTTATCATGAATGGGTGTTGGACTTTGTCAAATAATGTTTCTTCATCAATTGATATAATCATAAAGTTTTGTTTTTTACATGGCGGTTATGGTGAGCTACATCAGTTAATTTTCAAAGGTTGAACCAGCCTTGCATCCCTGGAATAAATGCCACTTGATCATGGAACATAAAATTATTCATATACATTGCTGAATTCTATTTGCTAACATTGTTCAAATTAATAAGCATAAGTTATTCCCTTTTTCTTTCTGTAATGACTATAGGATCTGTGGTTATAATTTTAGTTTTAATTCTGATCTGGGTTATTTTTTTCTCATCTTTCATCCTTGTCAGTCTTGCTAGAGGTTTATGATATTTTAATGTATTAAAATAATTAGCTTTTTGCTTCATTGAATTCTTCTATTGTTTTCCAGATTTCAAAATAATCAATTTCTGCTCTTACCTTTAGTATATTCTTTCTTCTTCTTTGGAGTTATGTTGTTCTTATTTTTTTTTTTTTTCCTGTTTCTTAAAGTAGAGATTTAGATTATTTATTTGAGAACTTTCCTCTTTTCTAAGAACTCAGTGCTACAAATTCCCCTCTCAGCACTGCTTTAGTTGTATCCAACATATTTTGGTATATTTGAACTTTCATTTTCATTCAATTATATGTATTTTCAAATTTCCTCTGAGGCTTTATCTTTGACCCCTGAACTATTTAGAAAGATACTATTTAATTCCCAAGTTATTGAAGATTTTCCTGTTGCTGTTTTGTTACTGATTTCTACGTTGAGTCCATTTTGTCTGAGAACATACCCTGTGAGATTTCAATCCTCTAAATTTGTTGAGGTTTGCTTTATGGACCAGAATATAGTTTTTGGTGAATTTTCTGCAGATGTTTAAAAAGCATGTATATTGTGCTGCTTCAGGATGAATGTTTTGCATTTGTCAGTTAGATTCTGCTGGTTAATTGTGTTGTTCAGTACTTCTCTATGCTTGCTGATTTTCTGACTAGTACTTCTATCAATTTTTGAGAATGGGGTGTTGAAATCCCTAACTATAATTGTGGGTTTGTCTCTTTCTCCTTTCATCCCTATACATTTTTGCTTCATATGTTTTGAGATTCTTGTGTTGCTGAGTTCACATTTATAATTGCTACATCTTCCTGGTGGATTGTTTATCACTAAACATTATCATTAAATATTTGTTCCTAGTAATTTTCTATGCTCTGAAGTCTACATTATTTGATATTAATATATCCATTCCTTTTTTGAAAATTAATGTTTGCATGGGATACTTTTTCCATCCTTTCACATTCAAACTGCCTACGTCACTGTATTTGAAGTGAGTTTCTTTTAGACAGCGTATTTTTGGATCATGGATGTTTTAATCCAGTCTGCTAATCTGTACCTTTAAGTGGTGTAATTTTAAAATAATTATTGATATGTTAGGGCTTAAACCTGTCCTATTGTTTTGTTTTTCTATTTGTTTCCTGGTCTCTCATTCCTCTGCTTCTCTTTACTTATGATTCTATAGATTACTTGAACATTTTTTGAGGATTCCATCTTGATTTATTTATAGTGTTTTGGGATTTATTGCCTTGTATAGTTTTCTTAACGGTTGTTGCAGGTATTACATTAGTCATACATAAATTATCACAGTCTATCAGTATTAACGTGTTACTGCAATGAATGAAGTGTAGAACCCTATTTGCCTCCACACTTTCCAAATGTAATTATTACCTGTATAATTTGAGCACCACTTAAGATGGTGTTATAATTTTGGCTCAAACTATTAAACATGATTTAAGAAACTTGATAAGATAGTATGTTATACTTGCTCCTGTTTTTATTCACTTTGATCTTCTTTTCATTCCAAAGTCCCAAGCCATCTTCCGTGATTGCTTCCTTTCTATTTGACGAACATTCTGCTGTTTCTTTTTGGGTAGGTGAAGCAGCAACATATTCTCTTAGTTTTCCTTCATCTGATGCCTTTATTTCCCCTTCATTCTTAAAGGATATTTTTGCCACATAGAGAATCCACAGTTCAGTTATCTCTTTCATTACTTGAAAAGGTTGTGCCACTTCCTGAAAAGCAGCTCCCTGCTAAGCCTCACTTCCACTTTCCGGAAGTGGATTCTGCACACCTCCTGGATGGAAGGTTATTTCCCCTCTACACTGGGTGATGTAGCCATTTGGCTGGAGTCCGAGTGCTACTAACTGCTGCCGTAGGTGAGGGAGGAGGGACTGGTTGGGGGCTGGGTGAGGAGTTGGGGGCGTGGGAAGATCAAGTTCCCACTGAGCCCCTCTGAAACTGAGGGGGGTGGGGCAGGTTTCCATCGGTGTTTGCAGCAGGGCTGGTATTGCCAATACGATTTCTGTTCTTAGGCTTCCTTTCCCTCCTCTTTTGGCTAGAAGAACAGGGTTTTGGCTGTTCTGTTTTTATGGCTGGTCAGGTTTGGAAGCTTTTGCAGCACTATGTTTGGGGTATATGGGAAGCAACAAGGAAGCTTCTCAGGTAGACGTCCCTGCACTGTCTACCTTCTTTCCACCTTTCGGGGACTTTCTAGCTTGCTTGATGTGTTCTCTCCAAGGTTCTTTAGCTGTAGTGGAGAAACTCAGAGGTGTAAAGCTGGCAGAGAGAGAAATACAAAATGTACCTAGCACAGATAGAAGGGCAAAATGTAGCTTTTGAATAAATCTGATACCTTGTAGCTAATTTAACTATCTTTTTCTTCTTTTTTCAAGGGAATCTTGTCTATTCTTGCCCCCTTGATTTTCTATATGAACTTAAGAATTAGCTTGGTAAATTGCTTCAAAAACATCTAATATGAATTTGATTTAGTTATTTTTGATGCAGTATTTTCTCTTCTGTCTACGTTAAGTATTTCAGAAGTGACAATTCGCTCTGAATTTTTACCTTGGGTTATAGAGTTTCATCATTTTTCTGGTGATTATTTTTCCCACAAAGGTCTTGTTTCAGCTCTGTGACTGGTAGTTAAGTTCCAGCATAAACTGTATCAGCCATTGGTCAATATTTATCTGCTGATTTCTCTTTTATCTTAACGTGGCAAGAAACTGCCAGGGTCTCTAGGTAGCCTTTGCTTCAGGTTGAGTGAACTGTTAAGGCTCAGCAGGGGCACACTTCCCTAGGGCTTCGGTAAGCCAGAGAGCCTGGTGGCTCTGTGCTTCTGAAGTATGCAAAGTTTTTTTGGGTCTCCAAGCTCTAATCAGAGGCATGTGGTCTAAAACAGGACTTTTCTCTATGTCTGAATGGAAATAACCTAAGATTACCATGCAGGGATTAAGCCAGAACTTTGCCTTAATGATGAAAAATTGCAGATAGAAGATTTATCCTGCTACCCTGCTTCTGCCTCTAACACAGCCTTACAATTCTCAAGGTTTAGGTATTTGAAATCAGCTACACATAATATAAAAGTGAATGCAAGTGGTGGTTCCAAAATGCCTTAGTTAGGAAATAGGCACACAGGTAGTTTGCCAATTGCTGTATTATGCAAAGAATTGTGGGTCCAATGACATAAAAATAAAAACAATATGCCTAAGAATGGGGAAAAAATCATCAAATTGTCTTTGCCAATCACATAATATCCTATAGAGGAAGTCCAAGAAAATCTACAGAAATAAAACAATTCCAAACAGCCAGAGAGTCAAGTAAGATTGCTGAGTATATAATAGTGAAGAAAAATCAACACTCTAGTAACCAAGAACACCAATGAGGTGACATTAATTTTTAAAAGCTTCAATCACAATAGCAACCAGAGTTTAAATTTTTGAGGAATAAGTTTAATAAATGAGGCTTAAATAGACTATGGACAAAAATATGAAACATTATATATATATATAAACAAATTAAATGGATAGATAAATTATGTTCACTGATAGAAAAAACAAATATATAGCAGAGTTAAATTCTTTCCAAAATGTATTTAAAATTCAACCAAAATCTTGGCAGTGCCATTTGTTTGCTTGTTTGTTTTCACATATATTAATAAACTATTTTAAATATTTTGGAAATTATTTAAGGTATAGTAAAAAAATATTAAAAGTGAATAAAGAAGAAGGATTTGACCTATCAGGTATTGAGACTGAAAATAAAGCTGATTTTGATGCAGAAATGTGTAAGTAGGTTAATTAAAACTATTGCGCTCATAAACAAACCAATAGAATATGGGAAATTGAAAAATATTAACAAAGATTTTTTAAGGAACTGGAAAATGATGAACTGTTAAAAAAAATCACGAACACTTGGCAAAATGCATTAAAAAAATACGAAGGCATACGGTAGGAAAATTTACCTCAATTTTTTTTAATCTAAAAGGATTTTGAAAGTCTGTGTACTCCCTTGGATGTTTTAGGTTGACAAATAAGATTATTTCATCATAAATTTAGAGAGTCATGAAGGATGAAATTTCCATCATAATTAAACATTTCAATATAAAACTGTTACATCACTCTGAAACCTTTCCAAAGGAATCTAAATACGGTAGCAATTTGCTACCCACCATAATGTACAAGCATTTTTTTTGAGAGTAAAAAAATTTATATTTTACCTTTTCTCCTTTAACGTGGTTCCATTCCATTTTCCCCACATAATTTTATTCTAATACAATACTTTTATGCTTGAAATTATTTTATTGGCCACTTCATCATAAGTCCCTGCCACAAAGTTATGCATGAAAATTGATTTTTTAAAATTCTCTATGGTTATATATTTCAAAGCTAAAACAGTCTGGTTTGAGTTATTGCAATGACTAGTATTAAAATCAACCAAACTACAGAAATGTATTATACATTTTGATATATTTTAAACGTAAAAACATTATTTAAATGCATGTGCACCATTTAATCAATTACATCATGATTTTTTAAAAATTGTGTTCCTTTGAGGTACCACTTACTGCTTGAATGAGTCAAGATTCAGCATCATTTATCCAGATTCAGGCACTCTATCTATATTCACAGGAATAAACATAAGAGCTTGTGAGAGGTTTTGTTATTGCTGTGTCATTCAATTATTTGAATTTCTTCTGAGTCATGTGCCAAAAGTCACACAGTGATCTGTCATCAGTCATTACTTCTAGTGGTCTAACAGCTGACAAGTTGATTAGTTTCTTCTTCAATTTTGTTAAAAGGAAAGAAATCAAACCAACAGACTCAAAAAAGTATTATTAAAAAGCAATCATTTTGCAATTCTTTTGTAAAATAAGAGGAAGCTGATTGACAAAGGAATAATTTGACCTTAACCAAAGATTTATTCTCAAGTGATTTACTTTTAGGAAAGACAACATAATATTGTGCACCTGGAAAGTATTTCTTCAAGGATAGCTATGAGTTACAGTTTGAAGACTGCTGCTGTAAAGCATCCAAAATGAGAGAACTAGAGCTACAGGACTCATCATAGATAAATCTCGATTTTTTTTCTTGACAAATTACAAATTACTAGTACAATGTACTACTTTCAGCCATGAATATCAATTTTATGTAATGCAGATTTATGTGCACAGATTTGATATAAAATTATATAGCATAGGAAGTAAAATTATAAAAGTATAGAAGGGAAGGATACCTAACCATCTCAGGATTTGGTGACCTGGAGAAGAGGTCGGATGTGGCTTTTACTCTTTCCTTAAATGTATATATCCTATAGAAGAAAAATATCTGAAGCATAAAAGAAGAAGGGAAAGAAGGAGGGAGGGAAGGAGGGAGGGAAGGGAGGAAGGAAGGAAGGAAGGACAGACTAAGTCATGGAGGAGAGGTTGATTTTAGAATGCCCAAAACAGATAAACAGAAAAATTCAATATGATATTCTATGAAAAAAATGGAAGAAATATTACATAGAAAACACACTAGAAATATTCAAAATATTAGAATACAAGAAAAGACTAACTGCTACCCTGCATAAAGATCAATTCTGATATTAAGACATGTCATTCTATTCTTCTTAAAAAAAGGGGGGAGGGTAGGAAATTAAAAAATGATCAGATGGACAGTGGATTGTGCACCATGGATGATTGTATGGTGTGTGAATGTATTTCAAAGAACTGAATTTAATAAAAAAATAAAAAATAAATAAAAATCTTCCTTGCTCTTAAAAAAAAAAAAAATGATCAGAATGGAAAGAAAAAAAAGTTTTGTGTGTTTTCTTGTTTTATTAGCTTCAGAGTCACATATAACCGTATAATAATTAGGACATTTACCATATAACAAGAACCTAGAATTATCCTTCAGAATTATTACATTGACATGTGCAATCTGAGCACATTTTACTTGTTCCATTTCATCTCTGTATTTCAAAGCATTCTAATATTATACATACAAAACAATAAAGCAATTGTAATACGGTCAAAACTGGTATGAGGCTTGAACAAAATATTTTAGTAAGAGAAATATAGCAGAGGAGCTGCCTGGTATACATAAAACTTTGCCCTTTGGAAAATTCAGGGAGGTACTTGAAAACTCATTCCCTTAAGCGCCTCTGAGAAGATGGGTTTGCCCGACTAATCCTTGTTCCCTACTGTGTCTGTGAACTATTAGCTATTTCCAAGAGTAAAAACAATCAGCAAGGTTATTGGTTATGCTAGACTGGTGAAAATACAGTCATTAAAGATAACCAACTGTTTCTTTATATTTCTGGGAGCAGGAAAGGGGTGGATGTCCAGCTTCAGCTTTGGGGTGGATTAAATGCTTTAAGCCTCATTTCATCAACAGTGCAGATTAGCCATTCTCATAAAGGCTGAAATAAAACTGATTAACATAAATGAACAGCTGGTTTACGAATTTTCACAGTCTGATCACTCTCCAATTTTACTAAACAAAGGAGGAACTGCGAGCTCAGACTTTGTTCTAACTGCAGACAATGAAATCCAGTTCCAGGGGCTATGAGGACATGGCCGGGCAAGAGAGGTGCACATCGTCACATCCTCTCTGGAACTGGGTGCTGTGTGTGCTGCTGTGGAGCATTTTTATATTCTTTCCACACTCATTCACCAGCCCTTAATATCACAGAATAAAAAAAATAAAGCATTGGAAAACTTTGTTTGGATGACAGTTGAGTCTAAGCTAGAGAAGGGAAAACAAATTTGATGTTAAACCTCTTTTCAAATGTTAGCATTCAGAAGGGACTTTTTTCTGTTCCTGAAATTGTTTACCCTAAAATAAGCTCCAAAGACATAGAAATGTGTCAGTATAGTGCCTCCTTCATGCCCATGTAAGGCTGAAGTAGACATACAGAACTGCAAAATAACCAGAAGAGTATTTCTCCTTTGACTTTATTGTGCCATATTTTGCTGGGATGATACCATTTTTTGAATCTATGTATCACAATTGGGCACCAGTATGCTACATTTTTAATAAAATATGAGTGTAACCATGAATTTGATAATATAAAAAATCACAAGTAATTGCTTTATACTCATTTTGTGTGCAGTGAATCACATCTCATGGAAAATATCTGAAATTAATTTATCCCATCATCTAACATTATGGATTGCATGGGAGTAACAACTAAAGAATTAGTGAGTGATGCATTTTAATGTAGTTGTTATTTTATGTGGGAATGTTCCTTCATCCTTTAATCACACAAGTTGGGTAGAAGTATGAGAATAGAATGTTGTGCACACCTGGAGTGCCTATTGTAAGGGATAAAACAGTTTGTGGATTATCAAAGAGGTTAGATTCAGGGGGAGTGAAAGGCATTATCACTTTATTTATATCACTTAAAATTCTGAGTGGTTATTCTATTGGTGAATCTGGCTTGGAAATGCAAAGAACAAATTGTTCAGCATGAAATCTAGTCTCAGGAAAAACAGTTAATTATAATAAGCAATAAAAGGTGACAAATAAGTAATCTCTTAAACTATGAAATATGGCCCAAGATGTGATTGGAGTACAAATTCCAAACTGCCTAGAGGACCCAATAATCTACAGAGATGGTTCACATAAGCAAGGGTAGCAGCCAAGAGTACAGAACAGACCAACTGAAAATTGAACTTGGATTTATCAATTTTGTCAGAATGAGGTTCTAATTTGGTAATGTTAGAATGGCTTATGTTAGGTTAACTCTCTTTCACACAGATAATAGTTATAAATTCTTGAAACTCACTATTTGAAGGAACTAGGCATCTACCAACAGCATGTAAAAGACAAAGGGAGATGGAAACTTAAAAACAACTGCACTGAGTGAGAATTGTATTTATGCTTTTTCATCAGATGGAATACCCCAATTATCCCAGTTGGATTAGCTAACAATTATAAAAAGCTTCAGATTTACTGGCTTTATGAGTGAGAGAACAGAGATCAGAGTGACCAGAATGGCAGGAAAATAAAAGCAAAAATTCCCTAGAAAGGATGGCAACACAGAAGAGGAAGTCCAAAATATGCGTGTAAATCCACCAAAACTTTGGCTGACCCCTATACTCCACATGCATGAGAATACAGCCATAAGTAGGATAAAAAACTGATGTTTTTTCTGCCACCCATCACAGAAGAGAAAGAATTTATAGTTACAGTAAAAACAAATTAACTACCTGTTACAACAACAAAAAACACTCTTTAATATGAAACAATTGAATCCATAATCTCTACAATATATTCAGTATATAATAAAATTTATTAGACAAGTGAAAAAACTTGGAAGGGGATAGGAAGCTTTGACCAACAGTCAAAAGAAAAGCAGTCAATAGAAACCAATTGATAAATGATCCAGATGTTGAAATAAGGAGAAAAGGGCTTTTAAAAAGCTATTAGAAGTGAAAGGTGTGGGGAATAAAAAGCTATTAGAAGAACGTTCACAAAAGTATGGTCATGGAGGAAGAAGATGGCAGCATAGAGAGGAGAGGAAGCTATTAGTTCCCTTGGAACAATTAATAAACAACCAGGAACAAATAGTAAATAATCTGGAATAACTGTGGGGGGACAACCATGACCAACCTGAATTGGGAGGAATACCTGAGATAGCAGCATAAAATCTGTAAAGTAAAAACTGCAGGCACGTGCTGAGAGCCCCACCCCCAAGGCAGCCTGAACTGCAAAGCCTTACTGTAATAGAGAGCACCACTCTCCGAGCAAGCGAATATAGCTCAGCTGAGCTCCAATTGGGGTTTTAATTAACAAACATGGACTGCTTAATATAAGCTATGAATCCCCGACAAGAAGACAGAGGCTTTTGGTGATGACTGACCTTGAAGAGCTGGAGGACCTCCCTGGGGGGGGAGGGGAGCCCAGAGGATTGGGTGCTGTCTCTGGCTAACAGGTGAAACTGAGGGCCGCAGACCAGCCCTGAAAGGGGGCTTTCTGTCCCTTTTTCAGCTCAGTGGGGAAAGCCTCAGTGATTTTCAATTCCCAGCACTCTGACCAAGACAAGGATGGGGAGAGAGCAGAGTCAGAGAGACTATTCAAATGCTAATGACCTCTCCCTAGGGGGTGTATCTTCCCTAAGAGGAAGAAGGTGGTGCCAAGCTCTACTACCTGCCTTCCATTCAGAACCAGACCTCAGAGCCTGGGGAAAAAGAGCAATGGACCACAGACAGGAGCTACAGGCTGAAAGGCGCCACCTGCAGGGCAGAAAAGAACAGTGAGTTGAAGCCTCACCGGGTGTGGTGTATCAGTCTTCTAAGACACACCCTCAGGGAAACTAGATACTATTGCTTCCTTCCAAGACCTGAGCCCATTCTGATCTGGGAAAATCTAATTGGAGTAACCAAGGAAACCAGATGCCTAGACAGCAGAAAACTACAACCTACATTAAGAAAAACAAAGTTATGGCCCAGTCAAAGGAAGAAACTTGTACTTCAACTGAGATAAAGGAATTCAAACAACTAATGCCAAATCAGTTCAAAAGAGATAAAGCATATAGTGAAAACACTGGGCATACATAAGTTAGAAATAGAAAATTAAAAAAAACATCTGGCAGAATCTATGGAAATGAAAGGCAAAACACAAGAGATGAAAGACACAATGGAGACATACAACAGCATATCTCAAGAGGCAGAAGAAAACACTCAGGAACTGAAGAACAATGCACCTGAAAGCCTACACACGAAAGAACAGATAGAGAAAAGAATGTAAAAATATGAGCAATGTCTCCAGGAATTAAATGACAACATGAAACGCAGCAATGTATGTGTCATGGGTGTCCCAGAAGGAGAAGAGAAGGGAAAAGGGGCAGAAGCAATAAGAGGAAATATTCAATGAAAATTTCCCATCTCCTATGAAAGACAGAAAATTGCAGGTCCAAGAAGCACAGCGTACCCCAAACAGAATAGATCTGAATAGGCCTATGCTAAGATACTTAAAAATCAGATTATCAAATGTCAAGGATAAAGAGAGAATTCTGAAAGCTAGCAAGAGAAAAGCAATCCATCACATACAAAGGAAGCTTGATAAGACTATGTGCAGATTTCTCAATAGAAACCATGGGGGCAAGAAGAAAGCGGGGTGATATATTTAAGATACTGAAAGAGAAAAATCACCAACCAAGAATCCTACATCTGGCAAAACTGTCCTTCAAATATGAGGGAGAGCTTAAAATATTCCTGGCAAACAGACAATGACAGAGTTTGCAAACAAGATACCTGTTCTACAGAAAACACTAGAGTGAGCACTACAGACAGAAAGGAAAAGACAGGAGTGAGAAGTTTGGAACACAGTTTTGGGAGATAGTAGCGCAGCAATGTAAGTACACCGAACAAAGATGACTGTGAGTATGGTTGAGAGAGGAGGGTTGGGAGCATGTGGGACACCAGAAGGAAGGAGGAAAGATAAAGACTGGGACTGAATAACTCAGTGAAACCTAGGATGCTCAACTATTGTGATAAAAGGTACAAATATGTTTTTACATGAGGTAGAACAAACGAATGTCAACCTTGCAAGGTGTTAAAAACGGGGTGGAATTGGGGGGAAAATGCAATCAATGCAATGCAATCTACAGACTATAGTTAACAGAAACATTGTATTGTGCTTCCTTTAACATAACAAAGGCAATATACCAAAGCTAAATTCATATGGGAGGGGGAGCACTGGGGAAGAGTACGGGACTCTTGGCATTGGTGATGTTGTCCAACTCTTTATTCTACTTTAGTTTAATGCTATCTTTCCTTTTGTTGCTTCCTAGCTGTCATGTTTTGTTTTTTTCTCTCTCTCTTTCTTTTTTCTTTTTCTTTTGTCTGTCTACCTTCTTTGACTCTTCCTCCTCCTTTGTGGAAGAAATGGAGATGTCTTTATATAGATAGTGGCGATGATGGTGAATATATATATACGTGACTATACAGGGAACCATCGATTATTTACTTAGGATGGAATGTGTGTTGTGTGAACAAAACCATCTTAAAAAACTGGGTTAATGAAGAAGCCTTATGGGCACTATAAGACTAATACATAAGGAGAAATATTGCAGGGTCTCACTGATATGAATTAATTATAATATGTAAACTCATAGACATGAACTATATGTTAGCAGGGTACAGAACGGGGCTAAAGAATGGGGAGTGGTTGCTTATTATGAGCAGAAGTTTCAACTAGGGTGAACTTGAACATTTGGAAATGGACAGAGGTGATGGTAGCACATTGTGAGAATAACTAACAGTGCTGAATGTTGTATGAATGTGGTGGAAAGGGTAAGCTCAGAGTCATGTATGTCACCAGAAGGAAAGTTGGTTGTTAAAAGAAGGGAATGTATAAAACGGTGAATCTTGTGGTGAACAATGTCCATGACTAACTGTACAAATATTAGAAATCTCTCTCATGAACTAGAACAAATGTATGACACTGTAACTAGAAGTTAATAATAGAGGGACATATAGGAAGAAGTATACCTATTGCAAACTATATACTACAGCAAAATTAGTGGGCATTTAAAGAAAGAGGAAAGCAATGCCCACAACAAGAAAAATCAATGAATCAACTCTCACAGAACTTACATAGATGACAGAATTAGCAAAGAGAATATTAAAACAGTTACTATAACTGTATTCCTTATGTTTGAAATGTTAAATAGGGACATGGGAGACATAAAATAGACCCAAATCCCAAACTTAGTTTATAAGGATGAAAATTCAGTGTCTCAAATGAAAAACACACTAGATGGGATTAATGGTAGATTTGACCTTGAAGAAGAAAAGATTTAGTGAAATTGAGGACACAGAATTAGAAACAAAAATCAAATTCAGAAAGAAAAATAATGAATGTGTGTCACTCAGCTATGGGGCAATCACAAGTGTCCCAATATAATTGGAGCTCCTGAGGGGGGTGGGAAAGAGAAAAACTGTTTGAAGAAATAAAGATTGAAAACTTTCCAAACTTCATGAAAACTACAAGCTCACAGCTCCAAGAAGCTCCACAAACCCCAAATATTTGAAACATGAAGAAACCTACACCAATTCACATAATAACCAAATTTTAAAAAAATCAGTAATGAGGCGCAGAAAACCTTAAAATATACAGAAAACAGAACATGTTATATATACAGAGGAACAAACATAAGGTAGTATTAGATATTTCATTTGCAGCAATGTAAGTGAGAAGATAGTGGAGCAACATCTTTAAGTACTGAAAGAAAAAAATTGTTCATCCTAAAATTCCATGAGTGACTAAAATATCTTTCAAAAATGAAGATCTAAAAAAGAGATTTTCAGACATAGGAACGTCTGAAAGAATTAATCAGTAGCAGACCCACACTGCAGGAAATGTTACAGAGTGTAATACAGGGAGAAGGAAAAATAATGCCAGATAAAATGCTGGCTCACCATAAAGGGACAGAAACCACTGGAAATGATAACTACATCAATAATTATATGAAATTATTTTCCTATTATTTGTATTAATTTCTTATTGCTGCTGTAACAAATTACCACAGACTTAGTGGATTAAAATAACACATATTTATTGTATTTATGGAGGTCAGAAGTCTAAAATGATGCCTCAGGGTTTTGTTCCTTTTGGAGGCTCAGAGAAAAATATGTTTACTTGCTTTTTCCAGCTTCTAAAGACCACGAACATTCTTTGGCTTGTGGTGACTTCTGTCTTCAAAGCCAACAACACAGGTCTCTCCTCTCTGACCTCTGCTTCCATCCTTTTATCTCCTACAACGCACTTTAGTCCTCCTGTCTCTTTCTTACCAGACTCTTGCTATTGCATTAGGCCCACCTGGATAATTCAGGATACTCTCTCCCCATCACAGATCCCACCTGGATAATTCAGGATACTCTCTCCCCATCTCAGATCCCACCTGGATAATTCAGGATACTCTCTCCCCATCTCAGATCCTTACCTTAATTGCACCTGAAAAGTCCCTTTTACCATGTAAGTACTACGTTCATACTTTCTGGAGCTGAGGAGGTGAAAATCATTGGGGGACCATTATTCAGCCTACCACATTATTTAAATCTCTTTAAAAGGTAATTGGCCATTTAAATAAAAGTGATAACTATGTATTGTGTGGCTTATAACATACATAAGAGTCAAATAATAGACAAAAGTAGTATGAATCCCTGGACGGAGAGATTTAAATGGAGATATATTATTATGAAGTTTATTAACTATACATGATGTGTGTTATCACTTGACAACAGATTGCAATTAGCTAAAGATACCAACCCTCAAGTAACCAATAAAATAACAAACCAAGAATAATAACTAATGAACCAGAAAAGGTGTGACAAGGGAATCATCAAATAACACTGGATTAATTTAAAATAAGGCTGAAATAGATGGGAAGAATAGGTAACATATAGCAAGATGATAGAGTCAAACGTAACTGTAACAATGGTGATATTAAATATAAATTGTCTGAACAGTTAAAAGGCAGAAATAATCAGACTGGATAAAAATGCAAGATTGTATTTTACCTACAAGAAACCCATTTTAATTATGAAAACAAATATGTTAAATTTAAAATATATACAATGTTAGCACTAATCAAAAGAAAGTAAGAATGGTCATAAAGCTAACCATACTCACTAAATTAGATTTCAGAGAAAATAATATTACCAGGGTAAAGAAGTTCATTTCATAATGGTAAAGGAGTCAATTAATCAAAAAGACATAAGAATCCTAAGTATTTATGTTCCTAATAAGAGAGCTTCAAAATACAAAAAGCAAAAACTAATAATAATGCAAGAAGAAATCCACAAACCTACAATTATAGTTGGAGATTTCAAAAACTGTCTCTCATTAATGGATAGAGCAAATAAGCATAAAAATCAGCAAGGGTATAGTAGACTTGAAAAACATTATCAAATAGTTTTCCCTGGTTGATATTTATAGAACATTGTACCACAATTTAGCAGAGAATACACATTCTATCAAGGGTGTGTGAATGACTTACTAAAATAAGGAACAATCTGGCCATAAAACAAGTCTCAAGAAATTCAAAAAGGCAAAGAGAATATATTGTCAGATCACAGTGAAATTATATTACTAACAGACAAATCTTTGGAAAATCTGCAAATAATTGATAAGTAATTAATGCATTTCTAAGTAACCCATGGATCAAAGAAGCAGCCAAAAAGGGACTTAGAAAGAATATTGAACTGAATGAAAATGAAAATGCAACTTATCATTGTTTATGGGGTGCACCTAATGTTGTATTTAGGGGACAAATTTAAAGCTCTACATGTCTCTATTAAAAAGAAGAATTGACTCAACTGTATGACAACCAAGACAAACAGAAGAAAGGAAATACTAAAGATTAAAGTGGAAATCAAGAAGTAGAAACAGAAAAACAATCAAGAAAAATTAATGGAACTAGAAGTTGTTTCATTGAAAAAAAATCAACAATAATTTAAAAAGAAGTTAGCTAGATTGACCAAGGCAAAATGAGAACATGCACAGATTACCAAAATAAAGAATAGAAGGATAGCATCACTACTGACTTTACATAAATTAAGAGGATTTTAAGAGAATACTGTGAACAACATTATGCTAGTATTGTAGATAGTAGCTTAGATGAAATGGACAAATTCCTAGAAAAACCCTAATGACCAAATTTGCCTTCAGAAGAAACAGAAAATCTGAATAGTTCTATAACAACTTCAAAGGAATTAAATTAGTGCTTAAACATTTTCCAAAAAGGAAAAGTCTAGGCCCAGATGGTGTCAATAGTGAATTCTATCGATCATTTAGAGAAGAAACAATACCATCCTTCAAAGGCTCTTGCAGAAAATAGAGGTTAAGTGAACACTGCCCAAGTCATTCTTTGAAGACAGTATTGCCTTGATAACAAAGCCAGACAAAGACATCACATGGAAATAAAATTATGGACCAAAATCTATCATAAATACAGACAACAAACACCTCAACAAAATATTAGCAAAACAAATACATACATAAAAAAAGATTATACACCATGACAAATGTGGATTTTCCCCAGAAATGCAAGCTTGGTTAAACTTTGAAAATCCACGGATGTGATATATAATATTAAGAAAAATAAAGAACAAAAATCACATAATTATCTCAGTAGATATTAAAAAAAGTATTTGACAATATCCTATACCATTCATGATAAAACCTCTCAATAAATGAGGAATACAACAGAATTTCCTAGAAAAGCCTACAGATTACATAATGCTAAATGGGAAAGACTGAATTCTTTCCCCGCCTTAACAAGGTAAACTATGTTCATTTTCCTGAATTTTATTTAAAACTGAATTAGAGATCCTAGCCAGCATAATCAAGCAAAATACATAAACACACAAATTACATTCAAGTAGGAAAAAGTAGTATTGTCTTAATCCACAGATGACATGATTCTCCATGCAGAAAATTCAAAGGGATACACGTGTGTGCACACAAACATACACCCACAAACAAACCCACCAAAGCTAAGAAGTGGGTTCACCAAGGTTGCAGGAAATAAGATCAATAGAAAAAAAAATCAATTACATATTTTTATAATAGTAATAAACCATCCAAATTTAAATTGACAAAACAATTCCATTCAAAATGTTATCAACAAATAAAATCCTTAGGAATAAATTTAATAAAAGATGCATGAGACATGTACACTGAAATCTACCAAACAATGTTGATAGTAGTTAAAGAAGATCTAAATAAATGAAGACACAATTTGTTTTTATTATCTGGAAGAAGCAACATTGTTCAGATGGTAATTCTCTGAAAATTGATCTATAGATTCACCAATCCCTGTCAAAATCCCAGCAGGGTTTTTTTTTTTTTGCAGAAATTGACAAATTGATCCTAAAATGTATACAGAATTGCAAAGGATCCAGACTAGCCAAAACAATATTGAAAACATTTGGAAAATTTGGAGGGCTTACCCTTCCAGATTTCTGATTTCAACTGAGTTTTCAACAAAAGTGCCAAAGAAATTCAACGGAGAAAGGATAGTCTTTTTCAACAAATGGTGCTTAATCAATTGAGTATCCCCATGCAAAAAGATGTGTTTAGACTAGGGCTCATCAAATTATACCATAAACTAAATCAAGTCTATTGTCTGATTTTGCAAATAATGTATTAATGGAAAGCAGTCATGGCCATTCATTTACATATTACCTGTGGCTGCTTTCATGCTACAACAGAGTTGAGTAGTTGCAGCAGAGAATGTATAGTCTATAAAGACTAAAATTTATACTGTCTTGTCATTTACAAATGAAGTTTGCCAACCCCTGATTTAGATCCTTTAAATGAAGTATGCCAACCTACATACTATATGCAAATTTTTTAAAAACATGAATGATAGACCTAAATGAAATAGATACAACTACCAAACTCTTACAAGAGGGCACAGCAGTAAAACTTCATGACCTTGAGTTGAGTAAACATTTCTTTGATATGATGCCATAGATGAAACATTCCAATTAAAGAGAGAGATTGTCAAATTGGAAAAATAAGTAAGATCTAAATAGTCTGCCTTCAAAAGGCAACCTTCGTATATAAAGGGCCAGTTTAAAAGTAGAAGCATGGAAAGCTCATTCCATGCTAACTGTAAGCATAAGAAAGCTGGAGGAGCTGTATTACAACAGCAAAAAAGACTTCAAGACAAGCAGTGTGAGCACAGATATACAGGACCACTTCACAAAGACAACAGGGTCGTTCCAGAAGACTCAACAATCCTAGATGTGTGTGCAACTAATAACAGAGCTTCAAAATAGATGCGGCAAACTGGCAAAACTAAAGAAACAGACAACCCCACAATGGGAGATTTAATACCCATTTTTTCAGAGCAGTGGTTGATGCTGGTGGTATGGGAGGATTGACTTAAAGAACCCTTCCAGGGAAGGGTTGAAGAAAATTTTCTTTATCTTGAAAAGGTTATGGACCACTTAAGTTAAAACATTTGTCAAAACACACCAAATTGCATATTTAAGATAGGTGATTTTTTCAAACATATTAAGTGTACATTAACAAACTAGAACTATAATCTAATACTGAACTTTAGATAGCAGTTTTGGTTTTGGTTTTGGTTTTTCACAGTAGCATGGGTTAGTATGTCTGGAACTGTTTTCTCTGTATCCTGTCTTGAGAAAATGAGTAAATATATTGAAGATTAAAGGATAACAGATTTCCCACCTTGGAGAATGGAACTACATAGAAAGGCGGGATCGGGGTCAGTGGGGAGGATGTCAATAAATAGGACAGGATTAGTTGTCTCATGAAGATGAAACTCACTGTCTATGAGCTGGAGGAAGCTCTAAGCTTTGAATATCATCTGGAATATGTTCATTTTTCTCTTGGAGTCACTCCTCTATATAAACAGTGAATATCAACAGGCAGTTCCCCTGGATGGTAAATACTGGGAATCCCTTTAAAAAGCTGATTCATTGGGGAGGAAAAAGTGCATTAAGCTGTTAATTTCTTGGTTTTGATAGTTACACTATAGTTATGTAAGCTGATAACGTTAGGAGATGCTGAATGAAGGGTGTCAACTCTGTACTTGTAGCTTTTCTTTAAGTCTAAATTATTTCAAAATAGAAAGTGAAGTTTAAGAGTCTGATTACCTAGTGCCAGATGATGTGTTTTCATCTGCTCAGTGTCAGATGATGGGTAATTCTCAAGAGGCACCTGAGTACTCTCATGGGTTGTTAAAACCTCCATCAGCTCAGTAGTTATCTTTGATTCATTCCTGCACTCCCCTTAAAATGGAATAAGGGTCTTTACTGCTCATTCAGGGTTGGAAATTTTGAAATTCTTCTTTGAAATTAAAAAAAAAAAAATTAAATGGGTTTGCAAATACTGTATGGTAGCTGCTGGTAGGCCCCTGCTCCATTGCATTATATTTTTGTGGCCATTAGGATACTGATAATTTGTTCTCAGCATGAATGTGATGTTTAAGTAAATGGAAACGCTTAAAACAAAACGTTCACTGAAAATGTGTGCTTCTGGAAGGCAGGAAGTGAGCCTCACTTATCTCTTTAGTTCTGCTGCCTAGCATTGTGCTTTAAGAAGATGGTCTCATGCTTACTCTATTAAAATTAATGCAATTGTCCAACTACATCTCAAATTATATATGTGGTGATAATCCATTCTTATGAGTCTCTGTAATATAAAGCTAATTCCAATTAAGTCCCTGAGTGCTGAAATCAACCTTTCTTGATAATTTATTTTTTACATTTATAAAAGTAGCACATGTTAACTATAGAAAATTTAGAAAACATATGATAAAGAAAGTAAAATTCACCAGTAACTCAACCACCCCAAATTAATCACCATTTTGCTTTGCTTATACTTTTTCTATGCCTGTATATATTTTTAAAAATGTAAGGAGAGCTTTAGACTATCCAGGATAATTTATCTTCAATCCCTATTATATAAAATATGCTGATTATATATATATGTAATAACCATAACCAAAATGTTTTACTTGTATAACAACTTCTCCTTTAAAAATATTTCATATATAGCAATTTCTTTACTCCTAACTTTTAAACTGTGAAGCTGGTAGTCTCAACATGAATTCATCTACTATAAGGGAAGAAATTGGAACTTAGAAAGGAAAAACTGGCTTGTCCAGGATACACAGTGACAGAAGTAAGATCATGACATGTTAGTGATTGTATAGGATTATTTGTAGAAAGTACATTTTAATGCATTTTTCAAAAAAAGAATATGCCACCGATTGGAGCTTACTTCCCAAAAAATGTCTATTTTGTGTAAGATTCCCAAAGCCATTTATTTATAATTAACAAGAACAAATACATTAACATCTTAACAGATGTTTTCTTTGACAAGAATATTTTATTTGTTCAGCTGCCACAAAAACCCTTTTGAGAATATATCTCTTCTGCAAGATGAGATCTTCCCGCACAATTTACTTAAAAATGCAGCATGAAATACAGGGAAGCATACTACTTAGCTCAACATTCCACTTTGCTTAATCCACTATAGTTGTGGATAATTACTCACTAAGGTAGGAGCAATGCAAAGACAAATCAATTAGTCTAACATTTAAGTCCACAGGATTAAGATACACAACATTACAAAAGGATACATAGGACTATTGTGTTAAAGTATGAGTTCATAAAAGTGAATTTGAGCAGAACATTCACAAATTTAGGGTTTAAAATTTAATTATAAAAGAAGTACATACATTACCTTAAGTAAAGAGCCCAGCCAAAAAAATAAATATGAGAAAGCATTCACAGCAGTGTCCTTACTATGAGGTATTAAAAAAAAAAAACAAATGACTATGGACATGCATTTCCACTCACTGGCCTCCTCTATGCATATATACATCTATTTTTCATAGAAAATAATTAAATAAATGAACAATACAATTTATGAAATACTTCACACATATTCACACATATAGAAAGTCCAAGTTATTGTGTAACTAATATCTATGTTGTCACTGCTGAGATCTCATAATTGCTAATATTTCTCAAATAGTTGCTTCAGATCCTTACTTTTTTAAATGATCTAAAATTGTACAGTCGAGATACCATCACACCATTTTCCAATCCACTCCTTGTACTTCTCTCTGTGATGTTAATGAGTATTTAGAAATTTTAGCCTAGCCTTTTATTTTTGTATTTTTTATACCATTGTTTTGATCTATCCAGAGTACATAACACTGCTGCAATTGTAGTTTTTAAGCTTTGGGGATATAAATCCTACATTGATCTATGTAGAATTATATCGTTCATTAAAGATACACTATAATATTCCATTGAGTGAGCATATCATGTTTTAATTATTCCTTTAGAAGGAAAGTAAGGCTGTTGCTATATTTTTTCATTATTCCAAATCCTTCTGAAACTAAAATCCACGTATGCCTCTTTGTGTGCATGTGTGAATGTTTTCTAGTTAACGCCCAACATATGAATTACTTGCTCATTGGATATCCTCATTCTCAGTTTAAGTAAATGTGGTCAATTGCTCTCTAAGTTGGATTTACCAATTTACATTACCACCAGCACTGCGAAGATTCACCTTCTGCCATCTGACCAACAACATACGCTACGGTCATATGTTTTAAACATTTGCTGGTCCAGTGTGTGTGAAATACATTTGCATTTACCTAATTAATATTATGATTGACATGTTCTCATATACTGGGCTTTGATTTTCTCTTCTGAGAATTACTTTTTCAGCTGTGCTGCCACTTGATAGGTTGTATGCTGTTTTCTAAAACTAAGATATATTTGCATATTCTGTGAACTAATTCTTTGATAACTATATGCCTTGAAACATCTTCTTGCAAGATTTGTCCTTGCTTTTCAGATAATCAGATAAGTTACATTTGATTCCCATAATCATGTTTATTACTATTTTCAGAATTTTCTAAAAGCTTTTATTGCTAGTTTTGTTTTTCAAAATTAAATTATTCATTTGTCCAAAATTATTCTATAGTAAGTAAGTTACGGATAGAAATTATTTTTTTTGTCTTATGAATTTTGAAGTGAGAGATAAATATTGTTAAATTGTCCTTAATTTCCCAACTGCTTTGGAATACAATCTCATATAACAAGTGTCCTCAGGTATGCAACCGTTTCTTGGCAGTTTTGGGAGGTTCCATTGATTTATGTATCTACTTTATCCCTATATGACAATGATTTAATTATAATAAATTTTGGTAGCTGATAGGGTAGATTTTACCATACTGGTCTATTTTTTATTCACATTGACTATTCTTGTCCAATTATTGTTTCCTATTATGTTTTCAAATTAGTTCTTGTTGGCATGTATCCATCTTGAATTCAGCAAGTTTGTATACCACAAACTTTATACTTCTCATTTTATATTTCCTTTTCCCTTGGAATTTTCTGCATTAACAATTATACCATATGCATAGAGATTGATATATTTCTATTTAGTACTTTACTATTGTCCCACAAGTCTTGATAAGTATTACTTTCTTAATTATGCATTTGTAAATACTTCATAATTTCATCATATTTCTCCTTTAAACCAATGCATTATTTCAGGCTGACTTTTTAGCTTTTACGCACATGAGTTCCTTTAGTCATATTTATTTAGGTGTAATTTACTTAAAGTAAAATCATCCTTTTTAGTTTATGGTTCAATGAGCATTGCCTAATACATACAGTCGTGAAACTGCTTCCACAAACATGATATAGAATAGTTCCATCACCCGAAATAAGTCCTCTCATCTCTTTCTAGTCAATCTTCTCTACTCATCCCATTTAGCAAGTTACTTTAAATTCATGTTTTTATACAGTATGGTTTTCTTTTTTTTGGTTGATTTTAATATAATGGCATTGAGGACTTAAAACATATTTACACATTTTAAATGTTTTCTGAAGGTGATGAACAATTATTCGTGATCTAATTCTTATGCATATCCATAAATGGTCCAGTTACATCACAGTTAAATGCATATTCTTTTTTTGTTGACTGGAGGGTTATATTATACCCAAATATACATACACATATATAAACCTCCTATATATTCATAAGTATATGTCTTTTAAATCAAGTAAATCTCCCATAAATATCTGATGAGAGATTGGTTTATTATTATGGGTTTCAGAATGCCCAGTTTAAAAATAGTCAAATGTTAGTTTGGGGAAACTGGTTTTCAAGAACAACCTGGGCTGACTTTGGGTCAAATATGGGAACAACTCAGCAATGACCTCAGGCTTATCTGACTTTACACTTAACACTCAAGAATGTGCTGCAGTCCTTAGTTACATTTGCACTTAGAGGGCTGAATGGCATTTTGAAAATTCTTGAGTATTTGCATGTGAAAGAGAATATTCTGCACTGCCAATGACTAAAGGAAACACACCTTGCCTTGGCAATTTCATTGAGAGCAACATATCACGTGTAATTAAGGGCTCAAGGTAGCTGTACTTTTGTCTGAGAAAACATTCCATGGTTCCCTGCTTTGTGTAGCTAGCTCAGTCCTGATAAACTTTTGTGTTCTTTATCATGAACTATAACTTTTATCTGTTATTGGGGGCTGTTACTGCTTTTTTGGTCTAATTTTTACTTTCTGAATATTGTACAAGGGGAATAAATGTGAGATTCCAAACCCCAATAACCAACATGATTTGAAGGAGAGATTGGGAAAACAAAATAGCAAATGCCAGAGAGATGGCCACATTGTCTTTGTTATAAAAATCACATAAGCTTATCAGTTGTTAGCCCAGTATAGAGACTGAGCATATTTGCTGACTGCTTTGCATCTAGATGTTTGGATTTGAAAAGCAAAACCATGTTGACTGGTTTCACTTTAAATCAGGGCCGCTCATTCTTCCTCTCTCTTGATGCCTGGGCCCTGCATCCTCTATTCAACATCTAGTATTTCTGCCCTATCCTCCCGCTCAACTGACATCCTTGCTTTGTAATTCTCTGGGATTGTAGAACTAATGAGAGTTTGATTTTAGTACCCAAAAGCTCAACTTACCGTGGTTAAAACAGTTAGGAACCGATTTTTACAACATTGTTCTAAGTCCAGAAATAGCCCAGCACTGGCATATCTTCTCAGGGATATCAAGGACTCGTTTTAAAGTGTGACTTTTGTTTTGGATCTCAAAATAATTGCTGAGCATCCTGATTTACATCAGCATTCCAGAGAGGAGGAATGAGGAAAGAACATAAAATCAAAGGAACAAAAGGGAAAGGGTCTTTATCTTGGGAGACTTTCTCCTTTTGTTTGGAAAGGGAAAAATAGCTTCTCATGCACTTTGGTTGTACCTCATTTGCATAATTGTGACACATGCCTGCCCCTGCCTGCCATGGAGATCCGAAAATTCTGTACCTCCACTTCCTAACCTGTGTAGCTCATTCACATTGTTGCTAATCTGCTGACTCACCTTGTTGGCATGAAGCACCAGACAGGCTTCTAACGCTCTACCTTACCGGGCATCCTTTTTCAGCTTCCTACTCCTGGGTCAGGTGTGTGAGTTTAGCCACAGGTGTGTGGGTTCCAGCTTCCACAGAAGATCTGTGCTACCCAGGTGGAGTCAACAAGAGCTGACATGGATTGGTGAATCTATCCTTGTGAGATTCCAGCTCGTGTTTGTAGGTTTCAGCTCCTGTGTGTCGGTTCCAGCCTGTTCTTGATTTCCCCCTCATTTACCTCCATCTCCATTCCCGACTGCCTGCTCTGTAGACTTCAGGTTCCAGCATCAGAAGTTCCAATGTGAAGGTGGCTGCCTTAGAAGGTGCTTGACCAGCTTCCACAATTGAGTAAGGCCAAACCCCAGCAATTGATCTCCCTCTCTTCTCTTCTCTTGTTTTCTACATATATATACACACACACACATATATATCACTATATATCACTAGCATTAATTCAGTTTCTTCAGTTGAACATTAAATAATATGCAAATTAAAGTTATGAATGGGTTTTTGGTTAACTAGTCCTCAGTGAACACCTTGTAATTTTAGTTTCAAATTATATTTTGCCATCATTTAATATGGAAGCACTGGTTTTATATTACTTATAATTTACCTGGCGTATTTTTTCAATACCCCATTTTCAAATGTTCCCTGTCATTTATTTGCTACTCTCTAGAATGCATTATATAGCTTCATTTTAAGATTTTAGCACAATCTTGCTCTTTTAATTGGTGAGACTGTTGCATTTATATTTACCCATATATTTGAAATAATTTCATACGTGATAGTCTGTGTTTCTTACTTGCTTCATATTTCCGTGCTTCTCTTTTATGTCTCTTGCTTGCAGTTGGACTGATGAAGATTTTATATTTTCTTTTTATTTTCCTTTGCTTTCTTGGGAAGATGTAGAGAAAATTTCAATTATTTAGCTGTTACCCTTAAAATTTTAACAAGCTTAATTAAGTTTTCAGTATTGGTAACAAAGTCTAAAATTATCTAGTAACTCTTTCTCCTGAATTAAACAAGGATCCTAGTGTAATTTAACTACTTACGGACACTCTGTTATTTTCTTTGTTATATTTCTTTGTTATTGCTGTCTAGTTTATTTTCCATTATAGACACACACAAAAACCTAGACAATTTTACAGTCAATAGTTAAATTAATTTGTAGATATGTTATATTAATTATTTGTTTTGATTACCCTTTAATATTTCAAGCCTCATCCTTTGGAAGACTTTTCCTTGCTGAGGTAGAGTCTGCTAGGATATCTTTTAAGTTCCTTTACTGTATTGCTTTGCCATTTTGCGAGGTAATTACTTCTGCGTTGTCTTGTAATAGACTAACATACCCAACTGGGTTCAATCCCACATACAGTTTATCCCGACAATTAGTTTTATCGTTAAATTTCCATAATTACAATTTTCTAGGATTTAAAATTTATAAAATATTTTATATATCCATCTCTTTTCTTTCTGCCTCTTTTCATGAGTTCATATTCATTTTTATGGATAATTTTCCTTCATTTATTTCAGAAAATCCTGAACATACTTATTTTTAAGTTGTCTTAGTTTCTGTCTATTGTTTTTCTTTGACCTAGAGTGAATTCATCTTGTAATTGTGGATATCATTGGCTTTCATTTTTTGTGTTAATATTTTTATATGTTTTAAAAATAACTTTTGCAGATTCAACAACTTGAGTCAGCATTTTATATATATATATATGTTATTTTTGTTGCTTCCATTTATTTTTCAAGTGTTTTTCTGTGTTGTCCCATTTATTCTGGTTGCCTTATAGGTGTCTCCCCTCATCCCTGGGAACCTTTTCTTTTTAAATTATTATTGGTGTCTTGAAAGTTTTGCTAAATGGTTATATTGAATACTAATTCATTGGCCCATATCCTAAATGTGAGAAAATACCCATGTCTTTCAGCCTTCCTAGAGAGCCACTGTATAAAATCTATATAGCTTTTTTAAAGCTTGTACAAGGAGGGAGCTCTACAGTAGCTCCTGATTTTAAGGAGAAAATCTGGGTCTAGGCACCTGCCTCACAATGAGAACTCCATTCCCCTTACCGTCAAACTTCATTCTCTCCAGAAGGAGGAATTTCATCTCTCTAGGCCTCCTAGGATAGAGACACTTACTTATTCTCGACAGACTCTCTTACTGGACTTTCTTGAACAGCACACTTCTGATTTCATTTCCACCCTTTGAGTGCTCATTTTTGGTGAATTCAATAGGTGTTTCTTCTCCCAATTTTTAAGACCACCTGTTTGTAAATAACACCTACATGCTGACAATTCATCAGTTTATATATCCAGCCCAGACTTCATCTCTAAGCCCCAGTGAGCTATTTTTAGTTTATTCACTGGTACCATACACTTAGCTTGACTAGAGAAAAGGGATTAGAGAGGATGATAGGGTGTTTGTCCAAGCATATTTTGTCCTTGGCTCTAATGTTAATTCCAGTATTTCTGTGTCAGAGGAACTTAACTGTTAGTACCTTGTGGTCTGATGGTGTATATTTTAATTTGACTCTGCATTCTGAATTTCCCTACATTGACAAGAATTATAAAGACTGGATCTCTGAGTCAAAAAGAACTAGATGAAATTAAGTTCTTGGCAAGGTAAGTCATCTTCCTAGAGTCTGAAGAGAAATCATATGATGAGCTAAATAAATTATTTGGTATATCACAGTTTACTCTGTGGCTCTCCCCTGTGTAAGACGTCCTATTCTAAGTCTAGTATCTCATAGGTCACATGATCCAATGGTGTACACTTACGTTCCATCAAATGTGTGGAAATGCAGCCTAGATGCGTCTCAGTCCTTAACATATCTTAAATCCGGGAGCTAATTTAGGAAGGCCTAAATATTCAGCAACAAACCACTCTGTCCCCTACTTTTAGCTACCATATTTGGTTAAACCACATTAATGATGCAAAATATCTCTTATCTTAGCAGAAACACATTTATTAGGGATAGGGTAGGATAAGATCAAAACTGCATGCTTGTCTCCTCCCACCCTCAACCCTTATACTGAAGATCGGATGCTGCTTGTGTTTTAAGCATAATCCATTGTGAAGATGATGCAGACAACAGATGTGCTAACAGTGACTCCTAATTCCCCACAGCTTGGTTGGTCCTCCATGATCAGGAGTTGTACTTCTGGGGTAAAAATAAGAGCTCGGACAGCGGGCATTATGTGAAAAAGCAGGATTCTACTTGCTTTGATTCCAAGTAGACTTTCTCCACATCAACCCATGACTATAGATGAGAGAACTAGCAATTTAGTCATTCTTGGTCCATTCTACAGAGGTTGGCACTTCAGGAAGGATGTCTGTCTTGTTTGGATTGCTTATAATTGAGTTGCTTATAATTAGAGAAGGGACTAGGGACTGCCACACCTCTATAGTTCAATTTCATCTTAATTACTGAAGATTTGCTATTATGAATAAGTTCTTCATCCCTTCATTTCAGTTCAACTGTATACATTTTCATTATTTTACTAGTAACATAATGCATCTGTGCTATATGTATAATAAAACATTTGTACTATTTTATTTATAGAAGATATTGACTACAGCGTATGACATTTTCCTTTCTATTTGCAGTCTTCCCCCAACCTGAAATCCAGAAGATTGAAAGTGTGATAAATATCATCCAAATTTTAGATTAGAGTGTAAGGTAAGTGTTTTTAAAATTGAGTCAAAACATTTTAGCTCCAAAATATGGATAAAGATACCCTTTTGTCTGTTCAATAGAATATATAACATAATTCCACATTTTTTTTTTTGCAAAAAACAGAATTGACCTAAAATTATTTTTTTCACATCTTAATTATTCTGCGAAGTATTAGAGACGTAAGTATAGATCTGTATGTGTGTGTGCATGTGTCTTGCATGCATGCTATACTTACTAAGTATCTAGGTTCTTTTTTATTATGTTCAATTTCTTATTTTCTTCTCTAATCATTTTTTTCTATATAAATACCTCATTACAACTAATATAATTCTGTATATCTGAGTTTTGCCTTCACTTCCTCAACTTCCATTCAGTGTGAGTATATTTAAATCACTCTTTCATTCCCACAAAGTTATGAAAACATCCCTACCAAAGAAAGGGCATTAGCAGTCTCTACATTGTCAAGTTCAATAACCATTGTCAGTTGTTATCTTGTTTGATCTTCCAGCAACTTTTGACAGCGTTGACTTCTTATAGCTTGAAATTCATTATTTACTTAATTCCCATGCTATCCTTCTACCTAATCAGCCAGTCTTCCTCCATCATCATTGCTGAATCCTCCTCTTTCTTAACTCTATTGTTGTGTCCCATAGAATCACTCATTTTCTCCTTACATTTTTTAATGTTCATTCCCCAGGTGATCTTGTGCCAGCCTATGGCTTTTAATCATGTTCTAGCTGTTACTGCTTCTCACAGTTACACCCACAGCGTTGATCTTCAAGTTGAACCCGGGATTTGACAATATAACTGCCTGCTTCTCAGCACTACTTGAATGGTTAATAGACTGGTAATATTGAGGAGCCCCAAGACAGATCTGTTGGTTCTCATCCCCTATGAAACAAACAAAACCAAACAGAAAACCTGTTCCCTTCCTTCCTTCAGTCTTACACATCTCAGAATATGGCACTCCACTTATTCAGTAGCTACAGATAAAATCCTGAAAGACTTTCCTGTTTCCTCCTTTTTCTCTTGCATCCCACATCTGATTTATCAGCCTGTCCTGTCAGCTCACCTCTGACGCATGACTTAAGATTTACCACCCTTGTCAAAGCCTCCATCAAACCTCACCTTGACTGTTATTGCAACAGCCCCCAAATGGTCTCTTTGCTCCCACACTTGCCCCACTCCACATACTTCATTTGAAAACATAAATCAGTGTATGAGATTGCCCAGTTCAAAATATCCCAATGGCTTCCTATAGGAAGAAAAATAAATCTGTATTCTTCACACATGGTCCACTAGCTCAGTGTAACCTGCTTATGACCAGACCACAAAATAATTCAGTTCCAGCCACACCAGTCATCTTGCTCTTCCTTGACTAGGCCACGCTTTGCTCCAACTTCAGGGGATTTTCACTTTTCCCCTCTCTGCCTGGAATGTTTCTTCCCAGATCTTTGCATAGCTTACTCTTTACTTCACTGAGCCCTCAATTCATATGCCGTCTCTTCAGAGATGACATTCCTGTAAAAGTCATTCTTCTTCACTGTTGCCAACAAACAATTCTGACAGTTAGTAGCTGCTCAATAATTATTTATTATACGAGTGACTGAATAATTGTTTATTAGGTCACTGAATGATAGTGCAATCACATGTACTCTGCTGTGACTCCACAGTCATTATAATTACTTATCTAGCAAACTGGGCCCCCTCTAGGTATGCAGGGATCTAAGCAAATTTTTTTTTGGGGGGGGTAGGGAACAGGGGAACCCTTGTATAAATAAACAATTTCATTAAAAGAACTCACAAATTCTATGAGCCTATGAAAAGTACAGTGAGGTATTGATGGAGACTAAAATAATTTATGTATTTATTTTTTGTCCAATCAGTGCAATCACCAGCTTTTCCTGTTCAGGTGCAGGCACCTTCTCCTCATAGTCTCTGCTGTCAAATGCACCGTTCTTTGCAACTCTCATAGCTCACATCTAAGAAAATGGTGGCAGCACTGCTATCACTCATAATTCCATGGCTCATTGGAGCCCGTTTGGAGGGAAACCGTGTAGATCTTGCCTTTGCAGTTCCCTCATCCCACTTACTTAATGCTGATGACCTCACCACTCATGGTTGTGCAGCAACAACACTCAAAGGTTGTCACTCCTCCTCCTTGAAGATGACCCCAAGTGCAAGTCTTCCCTAACATATGCAGGAAAATGTGAATGATAAGCTGTTTTCTTGTCAAGTTCATTTTTCCATTCTGAGTTTCATAGAAAAAGCACATGCTCTAGCCAAAGCTTCTCTGATGATTTGAAACTGTATATACTACAGAAAAGATCATGTTTTTTAATCCATTCCTTTGGATGTACACCTACCATAGGTGGGATGTTTTGATTAGGTTATTTCGATTGAGATGTGGTCCATCTCATTCAATGTGTGTCTTAATCCTCTTACTGGAGTCCTTTATGAGAGGATAAAAGACAGAAAAAAAAAAAGCCTCAGAGAAGCTAAGAGACACAGAAGCTAAAAGAGAGAAACACGCAGAAGCTGAGAGAGGAAGCCGCTGAAGCCAGAAGATGGAAGCAATGAAACCTGGGAGAGAAGGACCAGCAGACATTGCCATGTGCCTTCCTATCTGACACAGGAGCCCAAGCTCGCCGGTAGCTGGTCTTCAGAGTCCGTGTGCCAGCCAATCCATTTCTGGTATTTTGCTTCCAGGCAGCATTAGCAACCCGGAACAGTCCAGGTATCATCCTGTTGATGCCTTGATTGGAACATTTTCACAGCCTTGGAACTGAAAACTTTTAAGTTGATAAATCTTCATTGTAAAAGCCACATGTCTGGTATATTGCATTTTGTCAGCCTTAGCGAACCAACACAGCTTCTCTTGAGCTCTTTAGGCTACAATCACTGCATCCCCAGAGTGGGATTTCTTCCAATGCTGAGGCCACCTGGCATTCCACATATGGGCAGGGCGGGCTGTGCACTGGGTGGAGTGAGAAGGACAAGCCTGTTGAATAAGGAATGTGCAGCCCTCCTCGGTCAGGCCTGGCCTGAGACCAAACCAGGAGGGCACCACGCCACCACCGCTGTGGATCAGAAGAGCCTGTTGGCATTGCAGAGCAAAGGCCTTGAAAGCTCTCAGAAGAGAGGGGCACTGCCACCGGCAGGATGGCCTGACCCAGGGGTGGCTCCTGCAGGGAGGGTGGGTGACCTCGGTGCTGTGCCGTAGGGAGCATCGTGGTCAGCCACAGGATGGGACAGTCAGTAAACAGCCTACACACACAGCTGGAGCCAAGATTCCTGACTGTCCTGCCTCCAGGGTGACAGAGTGTCACCCAATATCTGTGTGTCCAGGCCATTCTCGTGTCCTAGTCTCACAAGGTCTGCTGGCCACACATTCTCCTGGAACCCGGCCACCCCAATTCTGGTCCCAGCCCATGGGCTCCAGTGCCGAATGTCCTGAGCATCTGTCCGTCCCCCTGAGCGAGGGGAGGGGATGTTGTCCCCTGGGTGGGAATCTACTGCTAAGGCCTCTACTGCAGGAAAAAGCACAGTTTCTATTTCACCCTTACCAGCAGATCAGATCATTTTAACATAAAATTCTCATTTAAAATACCTCAAATGTGATAAAGAAAATTCCTAAACTATAGATTAAATTTTTATAAGTGGATGAAAATTGGTGGCTGATAAACTTGGATCCTATTGTTTTTGTCCAAAGTGAAATGAATTTTGACTTTCAAATAATGAGACGTTTCCTTTATTGTTTAACCTGAAAACCCACTAAAGGCAATTGCTGTCAAGGTTGTGAAATTGTTTTGAGCAGTAGAAGTATTATCAGAATAAGTGTTTCACCCGATGTAACTACTTCCAAGGATAGCATTTATCCGGTTGTGCATGTGCTGTTATGTTATTTAAAAATTGAGTCTTATTACTGATCAAGCAAAGTAAAATGAAGAATTCCCCGGTGATATTAGGAAAGCTGTGCCTCATCTGTATGGTGCAGACAAACACAATCCAGGCTAAATTCACTGGTTAATTTCCCAATTTTAAATGGGCAAAAAAATAAATAAATACATTGGAGAGAGGAGTGAAATGAGCAATAAAAATAATTGAAAGACTAGGAGATACGAGTAGGATTCGATTTAGTTGACTGAAAAGAAAATGCCCAGGGGGTACAAGGAAAGTCTCTATTACTCTTCTCAAATAAATGAGAGGAAATACTCATTATAGAGCATGTGTAAACAGAAATGAGTTCTTTGGCAATAGCATCTTTATACTATGCCTACATATCATTTTCTCCAGACACTATAGCCCTACAATACCCCAGCAATAAATATCAGAGAAGCAGAACACACACACACACACATCATTAATTCAGGATACAAAGTTTGAAGATGGCTTCAGACAAATCCAGAAGACTCCTGAGAGCACTGGATTCATGATTGATACGAAGTATTTTGAAATCCTTTTCCTAGAAGAATGCAATCCTAACAAAAGGAATTGGGGATAGCTGAGACCTCAACTCAATGCACTCATTTAGGCTCAATGGTGTTAGAGCACTTTGTTCCAAAAGAATTTTTAAGTAAAATCAGTCTCCTGTGGCAGCTATAACAAATTGACAAACACTCAGTGGCTTAGGAAAATCTTCCCTTAAACAAGAGAAATTTATGATCTCACAGTTCTAGATGTCAGGAGTCAAAAGTTAGTATCACTAGGCCAATACCCACATATTGGCAGGGCTGTGTTCCCTCTAGAGACTCCAGGGGAAAGTCAGTTCCTGGCCTCTTCCAGCTTCTGGTGGCTGCCTGCATTCCTTGACTTGTGGCCACATCACTCCAATCCTCAAGGTCAGCACCTTCAGCTCTCTCTCTGCTCCATCTTTACATTGCATTTTCTTCTGTGTGTGTCTGTATGTAAAATCTCCCTCTTCTCTCCTTCCATCTTAATTAGGATACTTGTAATTGCCTATAGGGCCAACCAGGAGAACAATCTAGTATTATCTCCCCATTTCAAGATTCTTAACTTAGGCACATCTTCAAAGATGCTTGTTTCTTATATAATGAAACCTTCACAGCTTCTAGGGATTAGAAAGTGGCTGTCTTTCAGGAGGCCATCTTTTAGTCTACTATGTGAGCCTTGGAGAACATATAAAGTAAGTTTAAGGTAAAAAATAACTCCCTTGTAAACAGAAAGATTGATTACTAATTGACTAGAATTAAACTGGGTACTGGAAGTAGGTGATGGACCTGGTAACAGCAGCATACCAATTTCTAAAGGCCTTCATGGTTTTTCTTATAGAAGTAAAATTACAGCCACTTGGAGATAAACATAAGTGTGCCCAGAGGACAAGATTGCATTTTAACCCACATGACTGTCCCCCACAGGGAAACAATATCCTTTAAGGCTGTTGTAAAATCTGCAACCATTTAGCATTCTCTCACTCATAGTGTAGGACCTGAGACCAAAGACATGCATGTTTGAGAAACTCTTGTTCAGTTCTGCTGCTGGGGCCATGTTGACATTTTATCCAGTTTCCACATAATTATTTCTACTACTTTCCTTAAGAGATAGTCTTGTATGTATGTCTATATGTATGTGTGTGTGTGTATGGATGGATGGATGGATGTGTGTTTATGTAGGTATTGTTCTAGTTTGCTAATGCTGCCAGAATGCAAAACACCAGAGATGGATCGGCTTTTATAAAAGGGGGTTTATTTGGTTACACAGTTAGTCTTAAGGCCATAAAGCGTCCAAGGTAACACATCAGTAATCGGGTACCTTCCCTGGAGGATGGCCAATGGTGTCCAGAAAACCTCTGTTAGCTGGGAAGGCACGTGGCTGGTGTCTGCTCCAAAGTTCTGGTTTCAAAATGGCTTTCTCCCAGGATGTTCCTCTCTAGGCTGCAGTTCCTCAAAAATGTCACTCTTAGTTGCACTTGGGGTATTTGTCCACTCTTAGCTTCTCTGGAGCAAAAGTCTGCTTTCAATGGCCATCTTCAAACTGTCTCTCATCTGCAGCTCCTGTGCTTTCTTCAGTGTCCCTCTTGGCTGTAGCTCCTCTTCCAAACATCACTCACAGCTGTACTGAGCTCCCCCTGCCTGTCAGCTCATTTATATGGCTCCACTGATCAAGGCCCACCCTGAATGAGTGGGGCCACACCTCCATGGAAATCATCTCATCAGAGTTATCACCCACAGTTGGGTGGGACACATTCCATGGAAACACTCAAAGAATTACAATCTAATCAACACTGATTATGTCTGCCTACACAAGATTAAATCAAAGATAATGGCGTTTGGGGGACACAATACATTCAAACTGGCACAGGTATGTATGTATGTATGTATGTATGTATGTATATATTTTTGCCTTATTTCCAAGTTTTGGATATTAAGAGTTCTGAGGGTACTTCAGTTACAGTTTTTTAATTGGCTCTTTATTGGGACATAATTCACATACCATACATTGCATCCATCCATTTAAAGTTCACATTTCAATGGTTTTTAGTGTATTCAGAGTTGTGAAACCATCACCATAATCAATTTTAGAACATTTTCTTCACCCGAAAAGGAAGCCTCATACCCATTAACAGTTACTTCCCATTTCTCCCCAACCCCTCAGCCCTAGGCAACCAGTAATCTACATTCTGTCACTATAGATTTGCCTATTCTGAACATTTCATTTAAATTGTTCTTCTATATTGTAGCATATATCATTACTTAATCCTTTTTATTGTTGAAGAATATTCCCTTGCATGGATACACCACATATGTATCCATTCCTCAGTTGAACAGCATTCGGGTTGTCTCTACTTTTTGGCTATGACAACTGGGGTGGGGGTGGGAGTGCCGCTAGGAATGGCCATGGTTTCCCCACCAAGGACATTTGGATTGTTTCCACCTTCTGGCTATTATAAATAAAGCAGCTTTGAACATTTGGGAACAAGTTTTGGTATGGACATATGTTTTCTTTACTCCTGGGTAAATGCCTAAGAATTCGATTGCTGGATCACAGGGTAAATTTACAAGTTAAGTTTGAAGCACTGAAATGGAGTCTAACTAGCAAACCTGATATTTTCTCTCAATGCCTCCTAAAGTTTGGATGAAGTTTCAAAATAATCATACAAAAATTAAACAACAATTCTTTAAAAAAAATATTATTGCCTATATCTGTGAAACGTTTCACTAACCATGTCAGGAAATCAGAATGCAGAATACAGGTTTTAGCTACAGGAGACATATAGGTAGAAAGAGAAAGAAAAAAAAGTGTCATATTGCTTGAAGGTAACACCCTGAGATCCTCCTTCACTTTCCCACTGTTTGCTCCACCATTCAAAACTGCAAGAAGTTTACAACTAAAGCCATCGGGGTGTCACACGTCACTTACAAATGTGTAATTTTGTGGGTAGTCAGAGATCCAGCTTCTGTAACTGAACAGAAACCTGTAAGTAAAAATAAGAGGAGCAGGTGCCTGGCTCTGGTGGATTGTATTACCGGAGGGAGGACAAATTCCCTCAAATAGACCTGTGTGAGGCAGAATCAGAGGCAGGAAGACCGTGGAGTTGGAATTTTTTCTTGCTCTGGAGGTATTCACAGTGTCAGAATGTCAATGCGCAATGGTAATAGAATATCCCATTTGCAGCTGTGAAATGGAACAGAAGCAAAAATCTCCAACATTGTTTTTGTAGTGAACTCTAATTGGCAGCATGCAACAAATATCACATTGCTTTAACACTGGTTTAGATTAACCAATTTTTTGTTTGCTTTTTGCATAATTAAGTCTGGTACAGAGAAGGAAGGACTGGTGAAACAGCTTTCATTCCCTGCCCTCGTCATGTTTTTAAGGTGGGACTCCACCTCCAACCTTATGTTCCAGTTCCAGGAAGGAGAAGGACCAGAAGAGCAGACAATACCTATATTGGGAATGCAAAAATAAATTGAGCTTTATTGAATTTTTGAGGAATGCATAGACAGTCTAAGATCAATTTGCAAATATCCAAGGTAAACTTTTTTTTTTTTTAAATCACAGCTTTAATATTAGATGCCATACATGTTGCTTTGACACATACGTTTTCCTCAGTGATACTGGCAAAAGATCAATGCTCAGGGAGCCGCGCAAAAAAATATGGAATGCTTCACGAATTTGCGTGTCATCCTTGCGTAGGAGCCGTGCTAATCTCTGTATCATTCCAATTTTAGGATATGTGCTGCGGCAGATAGCACCCGAGGTAACCTTTTAAAAGTGTTCTCCTGAAGGTGCAATAAGACAAAAGAAAATCAGTCTTTTAAAATATTTTACCTTTATTTTATCTTCTACATGTCATTTGTACATTTATACATTTTTCCTTTTAATTTTCACTCTTAAAAATAATTAGCTCTTGGCACACAGATTTTCTTGTTGGCGAATTATTCATTGGTGAGTAGTAAATTTATTCCTTTCTTCTATCATTTTTTTTCTTTGCCCTGTCCTCTAATATAGTTTTACTAAATGTGCCATTTAACCTTTTATTTGGCTATATTTAATTGATATAACTTCATCATTTTAATATCAATATTTCACTATTTCATATATTATTTTCTTTGAAATAGTTTTGAGAACAGTAGTGAAACACAGTATTTTCTCTTTCCTAGAGGAGACATGCATATTTTCTTTTATTCTCTGAACTGAAGACACTGGTCTCATTTCTATCATCTTTTAAAATTATTTGTGTCATATGCTACATAAATTACTTAATTTTCTATTTTTCCTAGAGATTTTGCAATTTGAAAATGATACATCACTTATTATCATCACAAATGCTTCAGTGTTCCTTATACTTACTTGATTCAACCTTATTCTAAAAAATAGTGACTGCCCAGAAAGAACCACTATGTATTTGTCTGTAGCAGGGTTGGACAAACAAAATCCTCAGGATGAATCTGGCCCCTGCTTGTTTCTTAATAAATAAAGTTTTATTAGAATACAGCTAAATCCATTTGTTTACATACCATCTTTGGCTATTTCTCACTATAACAACAGAATAGAATAATTGTTACAGTGATCCTTTGGCTGCCAAACTGAAAATATTTACTGTCTATCCCTTAACGTGTAACGTTTGACAGTCCCTAATCTAAAGACACACATTCATACACATTCCCTTGTGCAATATAAAGCAAATTATAGCCAACAAGGTAAGGTATTGACAATTGATTATTAAAACTATGGGTCTAGGATTGTGCTAGTTGCTAAGGATATTCTTAAGCATAAGAATAAATATAAAACATTCTGTAATATCTAAAAATTTATGCGTTTTTGAAAGGGAAAAGTGCATTTTCAAAAAAAAAAGTATGAGAACAATATGCTTCATTACATTCATTCATAATACAGAAAATACCTATAACACAGAGATCAGAATAGGTGACCTTTCTTAAAGGTATGCTGGTCACCTGACAATTGTCATTATATCTCTCTCTTAAAAATATTCCAAATTAGAGAAACAATAGTCTTAGCAATTATAGAAAAGCAATAATACAGGCATATTAGAAAATGCTTCCATTTTTCCTTTATTTAAAAGCCCATTTTAATAGTTTCTCATTCCTTATAAAGCAGAACTAACTCTATTTGAATAAATGCACTTCATTTCACATCAATAAACCCCCAAGGGTGACATAAAATTAGACAGTGATATAAGCGGCAAACGACTATCTGTTTCTTTCATGTCTGCTCTAGAGTGTTAATCGTGCTGTTGGTATTTAAAGGGTTGCAATGAGCATTCCCATTGGTATTATATAGCATTTTAATCACAATACTATTCATCATTAAGTGTTACCCGGTGGATAACATCAGTCACTGTAGAGCTGATATTATGATACCCAGGGGGGCTAGACAGCTTTGTCTTCATCAGCTGACTTAAGTGATGACTTGCCAAATCCATTGGCCTCCTTAGAGTTCTCGTGCTAATTGTCCTTTATGCAGAATTTGACCCTGCTGAACACATCCTTTTTACATGCCTTTTCCTCTGCTTCCGTGATACTGCACTCTCCCAGTCCAGTCCTTTATTCAGAATGTTCCTGTTCAATCTCTTTAGATGACTATATTTCCTCTCTGGATCTTACATGACTGCATTCTCAAGGTTATTCCAATGGGTAGTGTATTGCTTTGCATCCCTCTGTATGTGGTCATTGCCACTTCAATGAATTTATTATCACTTCTAAGAACAGGCTCACTGGTTGTGTCCAGAATCTTACTTTCAACAGTTAGGTGTAGCTAGTTAGGTTCCTAAACAGAAGGCCGGGAAGAGAAAAGAAGGAGTTAACAGAATCCTTTATTTTAGATAATTAATTCCTCCATTTTCATGATTTTGGGCCCCTATAAGAACTGATTCTGGAAATTTCTCACCATAAGGATTTCAACGTATATCACCTAAGCACTCTCGGCCTTGCCTAACATTCAGTTAAGATGCATTTCTCCACACTGGGAATTGGCCCTTTTACTAAGAAATATCAAGTATGTATTTGACTAAAATTCGATGAATCATATTATCCTTTATCAACTATATCCTCTGTCAAGAACTGTGAAGGGTCTGAGAATTTACCCAACCTGCAAGCTGAGAAGTTAGCCGGCCACAGCATCATGGGTGCTGGCAGGAGATACAAAACTTCTGGGTCAGAGACAAAGGCACATTTATTACTCACAACAATAACAGTACCTAGAATATCAGCATTTGTGCTAGTGCCCCAAGCCTTAAATCCCAGAAGGTGACACAAAGAGGAGCAGATAATGTCCATATATGCAATGAGTTGAGTTACAGGTGAAACAAAACTTTTTATAAGGGACAGAAAGCTTGCTTGATATTTACCACAAGGGAAGTCTTATTCTTTGTTATACTGGAGAGTGAACAAGCCTACTTTTTTCTTTGGGGAATGGGGGTTGTTGTGGCAATGGGGAAGACACCATCTTCTATCTCCAAGGCCATCACTATACAAACTTCCTTGGAAGGATAGTCTGGAACAACAACAGACTTTACTTCCACCCCCAAGGCATGCAGAAATGTGCAAGACCAATGGGAAATTGTCTCCTAACAATATCCACCTCTTGTTTCTTCACTGTCTTGGCTTCTGTAGATTTATCATGAACCACTTCTTCAACCATTCAAATTAATCTGACTGACAGAGGCTGGGACCAAATCCATTCAATATAATTCATACATCATTTAATTAGGACTGTTTTCAATAGGACTGCAAGTAGAAAGGTGAGTCCAAACTGAAATACTGACTTCAAACATGTCCCCAGGGTTTTAGACCCACCCAGGTGAAAAAAATCTCAAACCACCAGGATCTATCCTGAAAAGCCAGATGACTAGCATTTTAAAATTTCTGTGTTGACCTTTTCACTTGGCCAAAGGCAATAATCCAGGAAGGGCATGACATGTTCTTAATTGCCCAGTCTCCACCTTGACCCACAGGGAGGAAATCCACAACAATTCTGTCATCCATAACCACCCCACCCAGTGAAATGAAGCAGACATGAGTGTCTTCCCCATGGTGCCTTGGCTCAATTTGGTAAAGTCAGGCACATATTTTATACCACCATTTCTAATGTGATGACTTCCATCATAGAGAAAACTGCCCACAGAGGGTGCACAGATAATGAATTAGTTATCTCTGCAGGACGCTACCCTGAGTAGCCAAAAATAGCTTCATTTTGGAGAGATGTCTACAGTTATCTGAGGGCTAAGGGATCTATTACCTTAACAATGAAAAGTTTCTTATCACCACCCCTAAGGTACAATTCATTGTTCAATGTTTCCTTTCTTTTCTTTTCTTTTTTTTTTTTTTTTTTCTTTTTCCCTAGGAGGGAGGCAAGTGAATGCTGGCTTCCAGAAAGAAGTACAAATTTGAGGGCACTTGTGGTGCCCCTGGAAAGAAAGTATTTACAATTTACAATTGTGGGGGCCTGCCAAGTGGGAATTAGATCAGTCGGGGACACCAACTGATGATGCCTGCAACATCCGAAATGGCTGGTAGCTCTTAGGGTTCCTGGTTCAGTTAGAATAATTGCATCTAGTTCTTGCAGTGAGTGCAACGTGTCTTGTTTGTCCTTGTCACCAGCTAGGAGCATGCATTTGCTCAACGGAATGACAGAATGAGGATGGGAATGATGCCTGCAGTTATTGGCAGGTATGTTGCATGGGAAATGCAGGTTCCAGGATCAGGTAAGAGCAATGCCTTGTGCCAAGGGATCTCTCCCACCATGAGACAAGTGGATAAACTCTGGCAAGAGTCACAAATCATACATGCAATGTGATGGCCTCTGAATAAAGCCATAGAGTCCTTTACCTTGTGCCTGGTCAATTATTTTGGATATGTCACCCCATATGATGTATCCATGAAGCAATGGTAGTCATCTGCATAGTTCACTTTTGAACAGTACCTTGATTCCAGTGGGTTTCTACAGAAGACAGGGCCTTGTCATGGCCATCTACAGGTGGTTTGATCAGCAGATGCATTTTATTTTCATAGCTTATGGTCCAAAAAGGAGTAGTTTTAATCTTCTTGTTTGTAATTTTCAGGATGCCAGGGCAAAGAGATAGATCATTGGCAACAGTCCAAGTGTCAATAACAATGTATCAAGTTTCATCAAGGCTGGAATTGGTCAAAGCTATGAGAATGACCTTGAGTTCTTCCTGCTGAAACACATGCCTCTTCCCAGTTGAGGGAATCCCTTCAGGCATTTATGGGAAGATGAAGTGTATAACACATCAATTCCACCTATACATAAAAATGTCATAGAAACAAAAATAATATATTGAATGGATCAAAAGGGCCTGGCCCTCAAGTCAGGCTAGCTTTCCTTGTGGATCCTGATCAAAATACATAGTTTAATTTGGGTGCCCCCTCTCCAAAGGAGACTGGGTAGGGGGATTTGGATACCTGTTTCCCAGAGAACCATAAAAGATGCATCCCTCCATTCCTCAAAGTTCTCCAAAATATTTTGATGGGGGCTTTTGGCCTTTGGTCTCCCTTGGGTCAGGGGACCTTAAACCCACCCCTGATCATCTCTCTCCTTAAATCAGCTCAGTCCAGGATACAAAGGCAGAAAGTGGTTATGTACCAATAAGCCTGCATATTCACTTTTCAGTTTGAGCTGGCATGGCGGCTGACCACAAGAATTTACATATATTTCTTTGAGTCAGTTTCTCATTATCCAGGAGTAGTCTTCATCACTATCATTAACCCAATTAAGGGCAGTAAGAGCTCCAGTACTAGCCAATGTCTCATTTATGGTTTCCTGCAGATGTTTATCTCGTGAAAATCTTCCTGAGAGGTCCAAAGCTCCATTATACAGCCAGGACCCACTGCAACAAGAAACAAGCAAAATCACCTCTCAGACATTTTACTGTCATCTCCAAGTATATCTAAGTTTGGTATAATATTCTGCAGGAGGAGCTGGCCAGTAGATGAGCCAGTTCGTGTCATTCTTCCTTAATCATTACCACACTATCCCTGTATCTCCCAAGTGAAAATGTCGAACTTTTAACAATAACCCTGTTTTTGTCTCTAGCTATCGCAAATTTCTTTTCTTTCCCATTTAGTGTAAGTGCACATCTTCGTAACTATGGTCTGGAAGATAGCAGAATCAACCAGGATGAAACTTAGCTCTAGCTGTTGCCATGGAGCAGATCTGAGGCTGAACTCCTTGTTGGCAAAGACCACTGTTAAGCAAACCCAGATCACCCAGAGCTGTCTTTGAACTAAACTCACGTCTCCGATTCTTCCTCGTTAACAGTCAGTTTATTGGAGGACTACTTACTACCCATTTGACAATATAATTTGATCAACATATTTGTCACTTATTTTCACGGACTTCCATGGCTTCTCTTTAATGGGTCCATGAAGGCCACATCCTTCCCTTCCAGTAAGACATGTCTGTCACTATCCTGTCCTCATCACACCCAATCTAGAACTGTGAAAGGCTGGAGATTTTATTCCTGAAGCAAGCTGACAAATTAGCTTACCGTAGTTTCATGGATGATGGCAGAAGACAAAAACCCCTGGGTCAGAGACAAAAAGATTTTACTACTCACAGAAATGGCAATGATTAAGTATTGTCATTTGTGCTGGTTTCTTAAGCCTCAGTTCCCACTGGGTGGCATGAAGACGACCAGGTAATACCTGCACATACAGTGGGTTGTACAGGAAAGAAACCCCAAGCTTTGGAATCTAAATCTTTTATGATGGAGAGTAAGCCTTCCTGGCCTTTTTCCAGGAGGGGGACATTATATTTACAATACTGGAGAGCAAATACACTTGCCCTCTGCTCCTATTTGTTTCTTTCGAGGCTGTTAATGAAACAAACATCCTTTAAAGTATAGACTGGAACAAAGACAGCCAGTGTATCTGCTCACAAGGTGTGAAGAAACAGGAGACCCATGCAGAATTATTTCCTAAAATCCTCTAACTGAGTAATGATTAAAGAAGAAAGGATCAGGAATAGCATTTATACAAACCTTCCAAAACAGAAGAGTGAAGCAAGTAAAATGTTCTTTATAAGCCATGTCTCTAATATTAGTCACCTTGAACAATTAAAGAAATAAATTAATTTATTCTAAATTCATTTAAAAATTAGTTCCCCTCATTGCCGAGACTGACCTTATGGTACTAAGGGAGACAGTGCTTAACTTTCCAGTCAAAGGTGTCGATCAGTGAATCATTCAGCACGGCACACCTACAGTTCATCTCCTTTTCTGAGACTGACATTCCAGACATCCTTGAAAAGCATAAATTTTCTCCTCAGAGGAACAAGAATGGTGAGAATCTAAATAATAGAAACTCACTTGGATGAGGTTACTCAAATTCCTTTTGGAAATTTGAGCAACATGAGAAGATAAACTGCCTACACACAAGTTGCCTTTTATGATAAATACTCACAAGCCATGGACTAGGCAATGCTGGCCAAACTTTTCTCTCCTTGATATATTTCCACCATGTCTGGAAGCCCAAGTGACAGAGACATAAAGTACTGATTGAGACAACAAAGGAAAGGAATGCAAAGGCAATACAAACAGGACACATTATAATTAAGGTGTATATTGAAGATGTTTAAACAAATAGTGGATTATTTGATTTCTTTGTTTTATCTGTTACCAACTCCAGGTATTATCATAATTTTTAATCTTTCCAAACTGACAGGCAAAACATTCAATATCATTGATATTTTAATTCTTGCGTTTGTTTTCATGTTATCATTTATCATTTTTCATAGACTTATTAGCTGATTCTATTTCCTTTTAAATCTGCAGACAACTTGTTTATGTACTTTGGTCATTTGTGTATTTTGTTACAAAAGTTTTTAACTTTAAGAAAATTAGCCCTATCTATGTCATATGTGATTAAAATAATTTCCCAAAGGTTTTTCTTTGGCATAATTCACCAAATTCACTTGTCTAGAATGATGTCACATGCCACTTTACTATTAATTAAATTCTTATTTGCCCATTTAGTTTTATTTTGTTTACTTTATTTTGTTCCACTCAAAAGGTCATACTCTTAATTGTAAGAGCTTTAGAATATATTTTAACAAGTTGTAAGGCTAATTCCCCTATTTCATCCCCTTTTTCAAACATATTTTCAGGTTACAATTTATTTTCACCAGTATATACTTCCACGATTTGAAATAAAACATTTGTCCAATTCCATGCATGCACAGAGTTGATATTTAATTGGGATTTTCTTTGTTGGAAATTAGAATTTAAAACAGGAACTCTTATTAAAAATGAAGACAACAAACCAAAACATATCTAGGGTAAGGTGTTTGGATTTTATTGGGGATTAGGGTAACTCTTGGTTGACTGTAAAAATAACCCAGGACATGTTGTCTGTCCTGTTAGCACAGCAGCTCATCCTTCCTCTCTTGATGCACACAGTTAAAGTATTTTTAGACAGTTGACAGAAAATAGCTTCTGGTCTTTAAGCTTGGAGAGTAGGATATTGGGTATTCTATCCCTGTGTTCTCACAGGTGACACTTTCTTCAAAAATAAAACAAAACAAAACACCCCTAGGTGGAGGAATTTCTGCAGTAACCTTCTTCTAGTGATCTCCGTGTTCTTTTGAGGGTTTCTTTCCATGGCCCATTTTCCTGGTCCTTAAGCATCTCACCATGATATTCTAGGACCTCTTCTTTTTGCAGAGAAAGCATATTCAATCCATTCACACCTTTTAAATTACATGATAAATTGTGAACAACTATTTTTACCATGGCTTATTGAAGCATCTGGAGGTCAGATATTTATTCCATATTGGATACCCTTTAGTCCCCACCCAAAGACTGGTAGCAGGCCTTCAAAATGATTGCTAAGGGGCAGGTCTAATAGCGATTGTCTCAAAAATCGAATTACTCTTTTGTTGATTCATCATTTTAAGGGTCACACAGAGAGGTCAGATGTGGAAATAGAGTTAACAGATGGTCTTGGAGAGGACACTAAACAGTCAAACTTTGCACCTTCCACTAATTAATGCCAGGAAACACCTTAAAAGAAGATAGCTTTCAATCCATCTACAAAGGAACTTATCTTTATTTTAAGTGATGTTGGCCCAATCACATGTGTAAAGAAGACTATAATTGTGAACACAAAGAAAGTCTGTATGTCTGTAAATTCATAATTTCCATAGTTTAGCCTGTAACTCAAGATGGCAAGTAAAGGCCGTAGTCTTCAATATTTGTATGTAGGTGATGAAGATCACAAAACATGACATCTCAGCTGGAGAAAAACAGATCAATAGCCTCTAAGGAAAAAAGGAAATCGTGCCAACCACAAGCTGTCTTTCTTGTTAAGGAAAACTCCCCTTCCTCCTACAAACCCTAATCATAGTTATTTTGGTGATTAGAGCATTGAATTGGGAAGAGGTGAAGGGGATTTAGGAGTAATAATGATTCTGAGGTGTATAGATTCTTTAAGAAAATTGCACTAAGAGTTTCAGGTTGGAACCTGTCCTGAATGACAGACTGTGTGTGTGTGTGTGCACGGGTAGGGGATACGGCCAAGGATGGGCAACCAAATGTCAAGAACAGCTCTTAGGACTCTTCCAGCCCAAAGAACCCGGGTTAATTTACATCAGCTCATTTTCCTAGCAGCATTGGTTATGGACAATGAGTTTTAGTGCCCTTGATTTTATTATTAGATCTTAAAATCTAGATCATCTATTAAGTGTATAATGATAATGGGACGATATTAATACTCTGTTACTGGAAAACCCAATCCAATTAATGTGTGTTTACTAGGTACCTAGAGTTAGATACCATTTTCCTGGAGCTATGCAGACTTTTGTCCAATAAAGGACAGGCACAGACTTTGCAGTTAGAACCTAAAACTTTTTTTTTTAATTTGTCCAGATTTGTTTTTTGTTTTTTTAATTCAATTTTATTGAGATATATTCACATATCATGCAATCATCCATCGTGTACAATCAACTGTTCACAGTGTCATCATATACTTGTGCATTCATCACCCCAATCTATTTTTGAACTGTTTACTTAAACCAGAAAAAGTAAAAATAATAAAGAATAAAAGTAAAAAAGAGCACCCAAATCATCTCCCCTCCCACCCTAATTTTCATTTATTTTTTGTCCCTGTTTTTCTACTCATCCATCCATACACTGGATAAAGGGAGTGTGATCCACAAGGCTTTTACAATCACACTTGACCCCTTGTAAGATACATTGTTATACAATCTTCTTCAAGAGTCAACGCTGTCAGGTTGCAGTTTGATAGTTTCAGGCATTTACCTCTAGCCATTGCAATGCATTAAAACCTAAAAAGGGCTATCTGTATAGTGTGTAAGAATGCCCGCCAGAGTGACCGCTCCACTCCATTTGGAATCTCTCAGCCACTGAAACTTATTTTGTTTCATTTCACATCCCCCTTTTGGTCAAGAAGATGTAGAACTTAAAACTTTTAAACCAGGCATGACCAATTACAAATTCTTGACCCCCTCAACTTCATGTCCTATTATCTCCAGCCCTCTGTTCTCAGCTTGAACTCTTGGGTCTCCTCTTCTTCTTTGGACTCACTTCCTCTCCTGAGAGTCAGGAGTGTTTGGGGGATCTGGATCAACTGGAGGTTGACTGCTGTATCACCAGACCTCAAAAACTATGATGCTCTCTCTTGTGTGGTCATAAAGAACAGTAGGTTTTTGGGTTCTCTTCACTGTGTAGAAGATGGAGCAGCTAAATTGGCTGATCAAGGAATACAACCTCTAGTAGAAAAATGCATTTTTGCAGCCTTTGTCTGGCTTTGCATGCTTGATGACATTCTCTTTCTAGGTAAATTTAATTACATTCACTAAAATTCCCAAATACTTATTGTTATCATTTATATCTCTCTTGAGGAACTTACTTGTATATAAAACAGGCTTCTGGTTTCCTCTACTTGAACATACACTGGACATCTTAAAATTAATTGACTCACAACTTAATTCTCCTTTAGATTTATGCATTTCTGTGAAGAACATTACTCTCCAAATTTTTCAGACCTCAAATCTAGGATTCATCTCTGAATCACTCAATGTTTGGTTCTACCTCAGATATTTCCCTTCTTCTCCATTTTCAGTGTTATCACCTTTGAAGTCACATATTTCAGCCTGGCCTGTCTCCTTTTTGGATGCCTGCTTTGACGCACAAATAAAATAATCCATTATTCTCTTTAAAATATAAGACTGATGAATTTTTTCTCTGTTTACAAACCTCCCATTGACTTCCCAAATCACTCATTTAGAAAAATCCAAATTCCTACTGTCATCTGTAAGACTTCATGGTACACGACCTCTGCAACTTCTCAGACCTTAACCGCTATCCACTTCCCCACCCACTCTACTGTCAGGCCCACTGGCTTCTTTATGTTTTTTGAACCCACCAGATTGAGGGTCTGCAGATTTTATTTCCTCTGCCAAGAAAGCTTTTCTCAATGATTTCAACATGGATAACTTGTTCTCATCTATCAAGTTCCCTATCTCAATGAGACTTCTGATCACTAATGCTATCTAATGTTAACACCTCACTACAGTCACTTTCTAAATGAGCCTCCTGCTTTATTGTCTTTTTAACATTTAATTATTTAGTTATCTATTCATTCACTCATTCATTTATTACTTAATTTCTGTCTTCCCCTCCTGGAAAGCAAACCCCATGAGAGGAGAAACCTTGGCTATTTCCCTATTTACTTGTCACAGCCCAAAAAGGCTTTTGTAGCCAAAGGACTAAAGAAAGCAATGGACACATTCTGAGACATGAGCTTTTATTATGGGGCTTACCTACTGGGTGGGGTAGTTGAGTCGCATTGCCCTGGAATCAGGAGCTTCTCTGAATGGATTCAGGAGCTGCTCTGAATGGTGGCGTGTTCAGAGCACAATGTGGAAATAGTCTGCACTTTGGGGGGCTGAATAAGCTGGTTATAAGGGCTAGACATTCCAACGGGTATGAGAGTATAAGGCAGGGAGTGGGGTCCTGCAACATAGGGAGGGAATGATTGTAATCAACAGGGAAGAGGGGAGGAGTATCAAGTATCTTGTATATAACAGTATCTCAGGGAGTCTAAGGGAGGAGGTAGTTTCGGGTATAGATTACATTTAGCACCTGATATTACAAGGAGAATAGGTCAAACTTTAACTGTCCTAGGTCAAGCAAACTGCTCTGTGCAGTCTTCAAGACCCTTGGGGGCACGGGGCTCCCACAGCACTCTTTACACAGTTCCTAGAATAGAGTCTGGGCATAATAGCTGCTCAGTAACTACTGTAGATCTAACAGATCTGACTTTATTAAAAGAAAGTTAAAAACCAGGTGTTTATTATGTGGGTAAAGATTTGAAGGCAAATTGTCCATCTCTCAACCTGTTATTATGGCATTATAAATAGAAAGAGTACCACTTTTCACATGAAAAATATCAAGACTTTATTCTTAATAAGGCTTCATCTAAAATTATTTTCAGAACACTAAAGATATATAGTAAATATACATGAAGTAATGGCAAAATATTCAATGAAATTATTTTTCTTTCAAAGTTCTTCTTTAAAATGTTAGCTAACTTTCAAGAGTAGTGGATAACTGGTGAACTGCAACTGCAGATAAATTCAAAGCCTGTCATGTGGAAAGACACCATAAAATAATACATTGACTAAATATTTCCATGAATATATTAACTTCATACTTCTCCACTTCTCAAAATAGTTGCTATATATTTATTTCATACTTATTTACGTATATTTTCTAGGAAGAAATAATAATTTAAAAATATGAATTAAGAAACTATTATCCATTCTTTTTGCAATAAATTATTTTAAGGAGAAATAGTCATTTACAGTTTACTCTGCATGCTTATTGTGATAAGTTAAAATTTTCTGCTGCAGAGTTGAATATTATTGGTTCTAAATTCATGTATTAATAATTATTCAATTTACTAAAAGATGCGCTGCTTTATGTTGTTCAGCTAATATGAGACATTTCTCTTCTCCTGAGTAAAGGAAAGTATGTCACAGTTGTTTTCTGCTTATTGAGATAGTACAAAGTGCATTTATATGCATTCCACATTTCTCTCTTCAAGGATATGCTTTGACAATGTATTATCATGTACAAAATTCTGAAAGACAAGACAAAATGAAAAAGTCCTTAGGAAATAAAAATTTCAAAATAGCTGAATCATGACTTCTGAGAGTTAATAGGTATATTCATCTAATTCTTCTGAAACTTTCTTTTCTGTTCAGTTGCTAGAGGTTTCTGTGCATGGTAACAACATGCATTGATGTAGTTTTATTTTATTTGTCAATTATTTCAGCACCAGTAAATTGTTTCCTGAATTGCTGACAACTGATCATAGGAGAGGGCTGGATAAGGCCTGCTAAATGTGACCACATCTATGTTAAAACCAGAATGCATGGCAACCATTGATGTCAGCCCTTGATTTTCTATTTGTTTGGATTTTGCTGAGTAAGAATTGAAATGGTTTTCAGGAAACTAACTTAACACTTAACCTCTTTAGACAAAACATAGCATCTATGCTGAAACCCTTAAGATATACCATTGCTTGCTTTTTCTAGTAAAAAACTTCTCTTCTCAAGGAAATAGTTATACATTCATTAATGCAGCATTTCAGAAAAATGTTTTAGAGCAAGGAATAATAAATAAGAACTGAGAAAAATAAATCTTCTACGAAGTCTGGGCACTTTTCTAAGTGTCAGAGGTATAGAAATGAAGAAAATAGACGGTGAAAGCCCTTCCATTAGGGAACTCACATTCATTGTTTCAGTAGATATTTGACTACTTGATATCTGTAAGACATTAAGGTAGCGCCAGAACCTGAAAAAGACAGAGAAGCAGATTTTCCCCTTGAGTAACTCTGCCAGCACCTTAGTTTGGGCCTGTATGATCCATTTCAGACTTGTGACCTACAGAATTGTAAACTAATAAATGTGTGTTGTTTTGCATTAAGTGTGTGATAATTTGTTACAGCAGCAGTAGCAAATTAATGCACCATTTAAAAAATTATATTCTAATCTTTATAGATTTTATTAATCCAATTTATTATTATTTATTTTGTGTGATACACAACTTTCAAATAATTGTTAATTGTCATTAGTTCCCCTCTGTCTTTACTAATGTAAATCATGTTATGTTATCATAGATTTGCTTTGTTATTGAACCATTCATTCCACCTACTTTTTAACATTATTTACCATGAGAAATTCCCATTATCTTACCATAAAGCACAAATTTGATCTTTGGAATGGCTGAAGGAATGGAGTAAAAATTGGAATTAAAGAATCTTCTGGATTTATCACCTTTTGAAGCAAAAGCAAGACTCTTAACTCTGGTAAAACTGCTTGCATCAAAAAACAAAAGGCCACTCTCTCTCTCTAACTGAGCCATCTCGACAGGTGAACTCGCTGCCCTCCCCCCTACGTGGGACCTGACTCCCAGGGGTGTAAATCTCCCTGGCAATGCAGAATATGACTCCCGGGGATGAATGTGGATCTGGCATCGTGGGACTGAGAGTATCTTCCTGAACCAAAAGGGGGATGCAAAATGAGACGAAATAGTTTCAGTGGCTGAGAGATTTCAAATGGAGTCGAGAGGTCACTCCGGTGAACATTCTTATGCACTATGTAGATAACACCTCTTAGGTTTTAATGTATTGGAAGAGCTAGAAATAAATACCTGAAACTACCAAACTCCAACCCAGCAGTCTGGACTCTTGAAGACAATTATATAATAATGTAGATTACAAGGGGTGACAGTGTGACTGTGAAGACCTTGTGGATCACACCCCCTTTATCTAGTGTATGGATGAGTAGAAAAATGGGGATAAAAACTAAAGGACAAATGGAGTGGGATGGGGGGATGATTTGGGTGTTCTTTATTCAGTTTTATTTTTTATTCTTGTTCTGGTTCTTTCTGATATAAGGAAAATGTTCAGAGATAGATTGTGGTGATGAACGCATAACTATGTTATCATATTGTGGACAGTGGATTGTATACCATGGATGATTGTATGGTGTGTGAATGTATTTCAATAAAACTGAATTTAATAAAAAAAAAAACACAAAAGGCCAAAGAGGACTTGACAAGGATAAAAATACCGCTGAAACTGATCAAAACAATTGATAGGATCCTTCTATATTCCACACTCAGCTTAAATGAATACACTTGACATAATCTTTCCACCAAATATAACTGCATTTTTTGACTTTATTAAAAAATTCCTGGCAACTTAAAATTCATTGTATAAATATTACCATTTCCATTTCACATCTCCTACACTGTAAGGATCATTTGCCATAATATCCATAGCAATTTTACTTAACTAGGGAGGCTAAAATTGGTATTGAAAGAAATATGAGCCACCCACAGCTTCTTAATATTCATCAACTTTTGCTTCCATTTTGATATTTGGAATCTAAAGAAATTGAGAGAAACAGTGGTTTATTTCAAGTACACAGTAAATATATTCCTTGAATTATTTAAAATTATATAAAGCATCTAATAACAACTACATAGATTCAGATTCCAATGATGTGCCAGGTAAGCATCGGGTATACTTGCCTGGTTGCTGGAATACATCTTTAACCCCTGAGGCATCTTTTGGACTTTATCATAGGAGCTCAGTGTAGATGTGCATTAATCTCAAGAAGTCAGAATCTGAAACCAAAAATCAGTTAATCTCCAGTTGAAAATGTCTTGCTGGATAAATATTGCCTCAACTTCACATTATTATGTATGCAGGATGATATACACGAGACAACAATTGGCAAAAATGAAAAGTGAAAGAATGGAGTAGGGTTGATGGGAAAGATTTTAGCTGGATCTATGGATGCTCCAACTTTCAACTTCAACAACAGGAATATTGCAATGAAAATATTGAAACAAACTATCAAGAGAAACAAAAACCCAACAAATTTAACTACCTCCACATCCCCTAGCATCCAGATAAAAGAATGCCTGTATATTCAGAAAATGAATCAATGGCACTCCTTTTATGGAAAAAATATTTTTTTTAAAATGATTGATCAGAGTCAGGCAAATATCTTCTCCACCTTTATCATTTAAAGAAGATATATTTTCAGTTTTGTCATACAGTTCATTTTGCTTTTGAATATTCTATTTGGTCAAAGACAGTTTTGAATTAGGAGGCATGACTTGTGCATGGACAAAGTCACCGGTTCCTTCTGAAGCGAGAATGTTTTAAACAGTTGCATGCAAAAACTGTATTATTGAAGGAAGAAATTTAAAGAAATATTTCAGGAATGACAGCAGCATCTGGAGCAGCAGACCTATTGAAAGTGTCCATCTTACCGTTAAATGTAGACTAGAGAGTTGAAGAAAGCTTGCCTACAGAGTCAGAAAGTCAGAAGCGGTAAGAAAATTAACAATTGGACTGAATATTCAGAAGATACCAGATCATGTTGTACTTAGTGATATTTCCACCCTAGAACTGCCAGAAGATGTTGCCATGGATCACGTTGCAGCCGCCTACTTCTGAAACCTGGGGTCTGATAACAGGGGACCATGACAGAATCTTTGAGAAATGATTAAAAAACTTTCATGTTTTCTCAAGTTGAATATTAAAAATAAATAAATAGTGAAACTACAATGATGAATACAAAAAGACTGACTTTATGTATGAATTGAGATGTTACACTCTTAAAAAACACCTACTAGCAAGTTAAATCTAAGCAGACATTAAAACAAATATTCACCACCACCAGTTACTTTTTAACTGTAGTAATGAAAGGTGGATAATATTAAGATTTTGTAATATAATATGTATCATGTCAAATGAGCAATACATAGGTCAGCATCTAAATTGAAGCTTGCAATGATATGAGATCATTTTTTTTTAACGCATGGTGTCTT